>NW_026083091.1:0-104619 GCF_020184175.1 Aphis gossypii
TCTACTACCTCATCATCACTGACATCTAAGTACATTTAGAACAGTTAATCAACTCTAAGTGAACAGTAATAAATATATAAAACAACTTTATTCTTACCAAAAATATTTCTTCTTTCATGATGGACATCATGATTTTCAACAACTTCATCTGAAAGAAAATAAATAAATGCATTTCATGTTTTAAACCATAAATTCATTTTATATTTACCATCCATATTATGGTTCAATACTTCTCCATTGGGTATATCTAGCAACTGAGGTACTTGATTTTCAACAGCTTCATCTAAAATAAAACAAATGTAATTTATATTATATTGATATATTGCTTTCTCTAAATTACTATAAATTTGTCCTATTGCCAGTGCTCGCATTCTTTCTTCATATCCAGCTACACTATAAGAACAACGTTTTAAAAATGTTCCTACGCTTATTAATCCTTGCCGAAGTTGATGACTTGCAGACTTAATCCGCTTATCGTTGGCGACATATTTTGCCCGTTTTGTATGTAAAATGACTAAACCATTGTCTGTTTGGTTAAGCTTTATTGAATAGTTTTCAATAAGTTTGCATATATTTCCTTAAAAAAAAAAAATTGTTTCAACACAATAAACTAGGTTATAAATGTAGTGTAAAAAAATGTTTTATTTTACCTAAAAATACCCAAATATTTGGATGAGAAGTCTGGAACATTTGTCGTAGTTTATTGTGAAACGATTCAACATTATTATTAGTCCTAAATTTTTTTTTGTATACAGACAGTACTTCTACACCAACGTTTTGCAGCCAATATCTGTTAAAAATTAATTTTAATAATGATTTTTACAAATATTTAGTAGGTATTACAAATACTAATCATTGCAGTCATTGCACTCAATTAGAGCTTAAGGTTTACATACCGTTCATAGTAATTGAACAACCTGAGCATATTTACATTATGCATAGATGCATAACGCTTTGCTTCAATAAATCCTTCTTCAATTCGTTGAGCTGGAAGTAAAGGAATTACCATAATCATCTTCAATGTTTTTAAAGCGGCTTCATTAGTGTTGATTAAATTCAAATAACCTGAACATTATTTCTTTTTACAATTTTGATCGAGCCTCGACATAGGTACTTTGACGATTCTTTGCATTTATAGTACCTATAGTAATAAATTATAATTTATAAGTTTATCATATAAAAGTTAAATTTATGTATTGCATTTAAATAAACATTTAAACATGTTTGATGGTATATAGGTATCTAATGATTATAATTAATGATAATTCCTAGTTATTAGAAAATATTGAAACATTAATTCTATATTTTTATAAATCATTGTAAGATATAAAGATGTATATTAATTGATTTATACATTACAATAATATTTAAACATATTATTGAAGACAATTAAATAATAATTGCCACTAATATTTTGGTTTATGTAAGAATTTCATCTATAACACAGTATTGCAAATTTGATTAAATTAAGATATATTATTAATTGGATCCATGTAGGTATAAATGTATTTTATATCCATTTAGTATCCACAAAATTATAATTAAATAATAAAAATAAATAATATATAGAATAGCCCAAGAACATGAATGTAACTACATTTTGTTAAGTAGGTAATATGGAAAAATAACTACTTGCTTTGTTTACATAATAATTTCCTTAACACCCCTGCTATTACTTTTGGATTCTAAGAGAAACAACGAAGCTAGTGGTTTTACACTAGTTTATTTCTTCTTTTTTTATTCTATATAGGAAGCTACAAACTAGTTTTATATTTGTATTTGATGTCAAAAAAAATTGTTTATAATAGATTAAAAAAATAAAAAAGAATAGAAAAAGATTACACATTTACAAATATATTATTTGCAATAAATTCAAAATATAAATGATTACAGCATAGGCGTAACAAGACTTCAAAGTTGGAGGCTTTAGTCATTCATAGCATTTTTTTAAAAAGTAAATAAGGTGGAGGCTTTGCCCCCAAATGTAATATAAATTTAAATCAATAAATTAATATTTTTTTTATTATTAAGGTGTGTGTATAATAATTATCATAAAAAGTGCAATGAGGAGGTAAACATAAACTATTAAAATGTGTTATTTTAGTTAAGTACAAAGTTCTTGATTTTTATATCAGTGAAATTATAGAATTTATATGGGTAACATAATAATAATACACTTGTCATTACAGTTTAAGCTTCTGCTCACTGTATGCTCAATAGGTAGGTACCTATATTATATTGGCATTTTTTAAAAAAAAAAAGGTTTCAACAGCTATAAGAGACAACTTAGAGAACTGATTTAGAAATATAGTTGAGTAAACTTGAGTAGTTGACATTGATGAAAATGTTATCATATAACATCACTAGATGTGAAACTTGTTGAAACAGAAAGTGATAGATGTAGTATTTTATATAAATTTAGAAAAACAGATCACTACTTCTACAATTAATGTTACATTGGGTCTATTATTCTGGGTGAAGATTATTTTTGTGTTTACTTTATTGACAATTCCTATGCAGTATGTAGGTACTGTATAATTAAAATTATACTTACTTGGTATTGTTTCTTTTTGAGCCATTTTTTACATAAATGTACCCTTGATGCTCCATGATGATTGAAACAATTTAAAGATAAAATATTAAATTTCAACTCACCAAAAGTCTATAATCTATATTATGGATATTAATATATTATACAAACTCGAAACTATAGATATTAATACTAATTTATTAATTGTGTACGTTTTATTTTTGTCTGAGCGATATTGTAACCAAATACTAATCTATAGTATTTGTTGTAACTATTATCTTATCAGATTTCTATAAATAGTATTAAAAACTATCTTAAACCACACGCACATCGCCCGTATTTTATATGAAAAAAAAACGTGGGCAGAATTAAATAATAATAATTGTGAAATTTTTAATTCGATGTTTATTACGCCTATAGACAAATATGAGATTGAAAGATAAACACAACAAATCAAAAATCATACAACTTTCTTTGAAAATGGTCTAACAAATCTTATTCTAAAAAAAACTGCTAGTATACCATATCGTACCCACTGACAAAATTATTTAATCACTCAATCTCTTTGGGTATCTATTTATCCATTTATTTGCTTAAAAGATGTATAATTGTACATACACCTGATGACCCCACAATCTGTAATAACTATTACTATAGAGTATAGACCAATAACCTTATCTTTATTGCTATCTAAAATATTTGAAAAATGCCTAAAAATCAGAATAATGACATTTTTAAATAGTAAACATTTTTTCTCTAAAACCTATTTGGTTTATGACTGACAGGTATACTGATGATGCATTATTTGAAATTAATAAATGTATTTATTCAAACCTGGATTAGATGTAAAAAAAGATTTTGATTGTATAAATCATAGAATTTTTTTAAAAAAAATTAAACTATTGCGGGTTGAGAGGAAAAATGCATCATGAATTATTAATTAATACCTATCTAACAAATAGATCGTAAGTAGTTAGGGTTTACGATTCTATAGTACGCCATTAGAGGTACCATATGGTGTAAGTACCTCAAGGTACGGTTCTGTAGGCCTATATTTTATTATATGTATAAATGGTTTGCTGAAACTAATCTAAAATATAAACACAATTTGCTATGCAGATGATACTGCTATTTTGATTCACTTTTTCTAAACTCAAATATTATTATAAACAAAATTAAACCTTGGTTTGATAATAATCTATTAGAAATAAACCTTGACAAATCGAAATATATTTATTTTTTTATAAATCTGGAAAATATTGATTCGAAATATAAGATACTCGTTAGTTTAACAAACAATCATAATATAGGGCATAAACAATACAGGTGATAATAAATCCACTGCTTTGCTTTCTATAAATAAAATTAAATACCTTGGTGTAACACTTGATAATAAACTTTAATGGGATCATCACATAAACAATTTAACCAGTACAATACATAAGTTTTTTTTATATCTTTCATGATGTTAAATATATTTTCATTATACAGATGAAAAGACTTATATATATTTCGCTTGTTCAATCAATAGGCATTGAATTATGGAATAATTGTGTGGGGTCAGGCATATAACTCACATGCAAATTCTTTAAAGTCAACTATAAATAGCCTACTTAAATTCTTATTAAATAAACCAAAATATTCCAATAATGAATATGTGTACCATACTACCATGATCTAAATGTATATAACGTCAAAGCTTTATATTTTAATAATATCTCAATTGCTCTATACAAACACAGACATGATACTATATTTTCTATCAAACACGAATATTGTACTAGATACAAAAATTATTAACATATGTTAATAATTTTTAATATTTAATTAATATTATTATATTATAATAGAAAAATTCTATTCCTATTGTAATACACTTTGAAGGGTTCTGAAAATTAATATTATATTTGATTTTCATAGTTTAAGACATTTTAAGCTGTAAATAAAACACAAAAAAATGTTAACGAAATTGATATTGTATAAATTTTACGACCTTTCACTGGTATTATTTGTTTTGTAATATTGTTTTTGTGAACTCGTTACAAACCCTCCACCACAAGCTTTTAGCTTATTGGAGGGTTGCAAATATGTATATACTCGTATTATTTAAATATCTTTAAATTTTGTTTTTATTGTAATTGTTTTTAAATACTGTGGGATATTAATTTGTATGTACGAAAAGAAATTATTTTCAAAAATAAATTATTATTGTTATTATATTATATATGAATCGTGTTTGAAAAACATAATAATAAAATCAAAAACTTGGAAAGCATACGCGATTATAATTTATAAAAGCAGCCCGTTGTCGACGGAAATTGAAACCTTTTGACAGACATTATTACATTATTATTATTAGGTACATTCATTGGAAATTTTTAAATCAATTTTTTAATCAACAAATTGATGATTCAATTAATTTATTTGCTTCAAACAAAAGGAGATGATGTAATATGTAAATTCAATCAAATAAAGTTGTTTTTTGTTTAAACTTTATTATGTTTTTCTTATAAATATTAGAACTAATAGTGTAACTTTATATGTAATTTTTCTTTTAAAAAATTATTAATGATACTATGACAAAGTATAAGTAGATGAAAGATGTTGCGGTAAATCTTCCCATAAGTATTTAGGTACTTGCAATTTTTTTGCCCCACTCCCCTGAGCTAAATTCCAGCGGGCGTCCCTGCCTACAGGTATGATCATAAATAAATGTTTTTATATTACCTACATTGATTTTATATGGTTATATAGGTACATTGGTTTTATTAGTTTTTCACTTTTACCAGTTTTAGCAAG
Organism: Aphis gossypii; assembly: GCF_020184175.1. Lineage (NCBI taxonomy): Eukaryota > Metazoa > Arthropoda > Insecta > Hemiptera > Aphididae > Aphis > Aphis gossypii. The sequence continues at coordinate 5,330 of NW_026083091.1, forward strand.
TCACGTTTTTTTATGTAAGTACCAATGTCTTCGGGTAGCAATACTGATCTAAAAATTTCATATATATCTATCTCAGGATTTATTTTATTTACAAAATGTATTATAGATGATCTCCTTAACTACAACAGTGTCTGATAGTTGATACATTGGTCTAAGACTTAAAAACTTGTTTTTTTTCTCCTTGTATATTTATTACATAATACATATACTTGTTATTCCACCTTGGTTCTTTATAGGTAACTTTTTAAAAATTCGAAATAAAAAACTACTGACAATTTGAGAAACAAAAGTTATTTGAGTTAAGTATACAACAAATATTACCTACTAATAAAGTGAATGTTCTTAAATAATTTTTTATATGTTTTGGCACAAGTCTTAGTCACTACAGCTTGATTCTGACAGAGACTAATTAACTTTAGTCTTATCCCCAAAATTGTTAAAGACTCGACACTTTATTAACGAAGGTCTTTAAGACCATACTAACACTTTTTAAACAATTTGAACCAAATTAAAATCTAAGAAAATTATAACCATCCAAATGGATTGCCACTCATGCCCCTTAAACAGAAATATGTGGTATTATGTAAGTCCAGAAATCTACGGTCCAGGTTTGTACGGTCCAGATTTGTAAGGTCCAAAATTATACGGCCCAGATATGTACGTTCCTGATATGTTAGGTTTGTACAGTCCATAATTCTACGGTTCAAAATTATACTGTCCAGGTATGTACGATCCGGGTTTTTACGGTCCAGATTTATAAATTCCAGGTTTATACGTGTCCCCTTTTTTACCTTCAAAGCTTGAATTTTATAGCACTCTAACCGATGAAAATATTACTGATGACGATTATATACATGCGAAAAATGTATGCAACGTGTTTAATATAAAGACATTAAGTGAATATAGCGATCATTATTTAAAAACTGATGTTGGTATACTAGCTGATGTGTTTGAAAATTTCAGAGACTTATGTTTATCTACTCTTGAGCTAGATCCTGCTTATTATATGACTGCTCCAGGATTTGGGTATGACTGTATGCTTAAATATACTAAGATCGAATTAGAAAGGTTAAAATGTCCTAACATGCTTTTGTTTATCGAGAACTCAATTCGTGGGGGAATAACTCAATCAACTAAAAGGTATGCTAAAGCAAATATACCAAATATTGAAGGATTGAATTATAATTATAAAGAACCGATTACATGGATAACATATCTTGATTGTGTAAATTTATATGGAAAGTTTATGTAACCTAACCTTGCCAGAGGTCGTAATTAAACCGCGTTACTACACTACGTCTAGGAAATATTTTTCTCGCTGGTCGATGTAGCTCATTAGCTATACTCTCTAAGGTTGTCATTAAACTATAATATTTCTCTCGCGTAGTTCTTCTAAAATAGATATTATTTCATTATTAACACCAGTATTACCAATACTTTGCGATGATGTTAAAAGATTTAATTTAGTTACTAGTTCATTCGGGTCGTCATAAAAACTAATTGCGTTTGCGGTATTACATCTTTATATAAACCTGAACCTTTCTTAGGTGCAGTGTTAAGTAAAATTAAAAAAAAATTAAACATATTTTAACTGCAGGATTTGTAACCATAGAACTGTTTGCTTCTGGATTAAAATAAAATGGTTCGTTTTTCATGGTCGTATCATCATTAACATTACTACCTACGTTTAGCGTTCGAACTAAATAAATGATCCTTAATTGATGTAAAGTTAATTTGAGGAGATCTAAGGTTGTTCATTTTAGCTATATGTTCGTTTAACTGTTTTTCTTCATGTTTCATTCGTTCATATAGAGGTTTTACAACGACTGACCATTCATGATACTTTGAGGTTTTAGGTTTCTCATCTTCTTTTAAATGAACTCCAGTAGTTTTCAAAATGTAATAGTTTTCTATATCTTCTATAGTTGTTTTTTTCGGTTCCTTCTCACATAAAAAGACCATAGTCCTATAGTCCATGGATAGTATTTATCGAGCAGCTGTAAGTTACCATGACTAAAAATTATAACATGTTTTCCAATTTTATATGAATCACTGACTTTATCATAATACATACCGTAGGATTTATCATATCGTTTTATTGTAGAACGTTTATTATTAAAAAATGTTCAAATGATGAATTTAATTTATCGTCATCATCTTCGTTACTAGAGCATATGGTTTCTATTTTTTTTAGTTCAGTTGGTTGTGAATTAGGTACATAAAGTATTTTTTTCTGTCCGTGTACTTAATGGTTCGATTATTGGCTTAAATACATCACGGTAATAGTTGTCAGAATCTATAACACCACGTTTCATTTCCATTATTTTCCGTTTAATATTTTTTTTTGACGCTATTCAATTTTCTAACAAAACTTTTTCTTTGTTCATTGTAAATTATAAACCCAATATAACTGTATCGGATGACTACTGATAGCACTATGTACGGAATAACAGTACTACAGTGTATATATATATATATATATATATATAAATTATTTTATTTTAATAAACGTATGGAAACCGCATCTATATCTTCCTTCATTCATTTCCGAGTTTTATCGATAACCAAAAACCCATAATCACTGTGATTCCAACAGAAATGAGACATTTTCCGAAATTCTGAGAAATCCATATCTGCAGACGAATGATCGTTAAATTTATGTCGTAAATTTGTATAATCTGTTTCAGTATTATTAAAAAGTTTGAGTTATCTCTTACTAACTGTTTTGGTATTTTTAGAATACGTTTGCGCCAAATAAAATTCAGAGCTAGCACCTGAATGTCTGCAAATGCTGATGTATTCTCTGATTACAGATGTGGACCACATATAACATCATCAAAAATTATAATAGAATTTTCTTAGTTAAGTTCGATTTTATAACCTTATCAACGCTTGTAAATATGAAAAAATTAGCACCTTGTACATCGTCTATTATTTTTTTAATAAAACATATTTTTCCTGATTTGAGGTTATAGAGTATAAATAAATATTTTCAAATCTTAACCCATTTGCATGAGTGATCAGATTATACATTATATTTGTTTTTCCTGAATCGCTGTGACCGACTAGTATAGCACGTATAGTGTCAGGTAATAACGAACTGTGTCTTTATGGTTTTTTTACCATCTGAACATCTACATTTATAACCTCTAATTTATCTTTTTGATCAATCAAATCCATTTTTTTTTATACATACTCTAGAATTTTCAATTGTTAATCAGTTATTGATGACGCGTTCAACTCGTAAGTTAAAATCAAACGAGACTGACAAAAGATTTGTAAGTTCCCTTATAAATAGTCTCCCAGTTGAAGCATGTTTCAGGCTATCAGTATTGTGGTCCTGGTACGAAATTAAAAAAAAAGACAAGATCGCGGTGATAAAGGAATAAACCCATTGGATGCTGCTTATCGTGATCACGATATTGTGTATGAAAGGAGTAAAAAATTAGACGATAGACATAAAGCTGATAAAGTGTTAGAATATCGTGCTTGAGAAAAATTTAAAGCAAAAGACACTCCTAGAAAGAGAAATTGGTTGTGTACGCGGTAAAAGACGTGATGAAAGCTAAAAGAAAAATTGATATGCTTGTAAAGGTAAACGGAAACGTGTTACAAAAAATAATAGTATGCTAGCTGCGAAGAAAAAAGAACCTCGAAGAAAAAGAATAGTGTAAAAGGTTGATTTCAACCCCAGGACAGTCAGGAGGTGCAGTTCCCTTAATACCTATATTAGCAGGATTGTCAGCACTTGGTAGCTTAATGTCTGGAGGTGGTAGTGTATATAATGCGATTCAAAATTCAAAAAGTAAAAAAGGCAATGGTTATTATATTAAACAATAATGGGTTGAGAAAAAAAAATAATAATAATGATTACGCTACCTGATAGATCGCTTTCGACCCAAGATATTATAAAAATACGTTAGAAAGTTGAAAATCAATCATTTCCGTGGTGTGTTTTCACGTGATAGCTTGCCTAAAAACCGCACGTCATTGAGTGTGGTATATTAAACTTAGACATATCTTCAGGCGACTGGAGCCATTGGGTAGCGTTTCATAAAATGAAAATAAAGTCATATATTTCGATAGTTTTGTGATTTACCTCCACCAATTGAATTACAACGTTTTTAAAAAGTTTAAAATAATATATAACTATTCTAACTATCAAGACTTCAATACATTTAACTGTGGACATTTATGTCTTGATTTTTTACAATGCATGAATCTTTTACACTAAGTTTAACTGGAAGTTCGACTGTATTGACTGCAAATTATTTTCCATCTCTAAACGTTTACGAGGATTCAGAAATAGCTTTGTTATCTTTACAAACGTTCAATTCATTTCCAAATATTATAAATGCATTTAATAACCGACTAAAAATAGAAGTAATTCCTTCAAAGAGAAATAAGTATAAATTATACACTTTTGAAATCAGTTTGGAAGAAGGATGCTATGAAATAGAAGATTTTAACAATAAAATTGAAAAGAGTTATCCCAAGTTAATAACAAGTATGGAACACAGCTAACATTCAGTGTACGTATTGATCCTGTTGATTTTAGAACGTACATAAAATGTAATGGAATACTTCAGTTTAATACTCCATATAGTATAGCACCTGTTCTTGGGTTTAAAAAGGTAAGACGTGGACCGTTTTATGAAGCTCGTAGATCGGAAAAAGCAGCAAATTTAAACACAATAAATTCTATAAAAGTAATGTGTAATATAGCTCAAGTATCATTCAACAACCATCTTTAAAGTCATTCGATTTACGAGTTTTTCCCGAGTGGAAGGACAGGATCTAAAGTAATTCAATCACCGTCTAATTTAATATATTACAAATTAAACAAAACAGATATTAATTCAATAACTGTTCAGTTAGTTGACCAAAACAATAATCCAACTGTCGATTTTAACGAGACGTTGACAGTTGTTCTGCATATTAAACGTCACGGATCTCATTATTAAATTTATATCTTAGATTTTAAAATATACGAGTCAGTTACTTTAAGTTTAACTGAGAATGCTACCATATTATCTGTAAATTATTTTCCGCCTATAAACCTTTACAAGGACTCAGAAATGGCTTTGTTATCTTTACAGTCATTTAATTCATTTCCAAATATTAATGAAAATAATAATAATTTTGTATAGAAATAGTTGACAATGAAAACAATAATGCTCCTATGATGTGTTATATTAAATTGGAAGAGGGATGTTATGAAATTGAAGATATTAATCACCGAGTTAAGAAGCAAATAGATGTCTATAATAGTGAAAACTTAACCAATTAACATTTGATATTTCGGTTGATCCTAATGATTTCAGATCGTATATAAAATGTAATGGGATACTACACTTTGAGATTCCATATAGTATTGCACCTGTATTCGGTTTTGAAAAAAAACAATATAATAAACCAGTGTATGAAATTCTTCGATCGGAAAAAGCAGCAAATTTAAACACAATAAATTCTATAAAAGTAATGTGTAATATAGCTCAAGTATCATTCAACAACCATCTTTAAAGTCATTCGATTTACGAGTTTTTCCCGAGTGGAAGGACAGGATCTAAAGTAATTCAATCACCGTCTAATTTAATATATTACAAATTGAATAAAACAATTATTGATTCGATAACCGTTTAGCTAGTTGATCAAGATCATAATCCGATTGATAATTTGGTGAGGCATTGACAATCGTGTTACATATTAAACGTTACAGATCTTGATATGGGATTAAAATTCAATATAAATCCACTACTTCGGATCAGTTCAACTAGTCATAAGACTAAAGTGGTACCGGTAAACATCAAATAAAGTAAAAAATTGACGTTGAAAAATAAAAAATTTTACAAGCTCTGGGTTATCAATTAAAGCAAAATGCCCTGAAAGTGATAATTTAGATATAAGTTCACGGTATGAAACGGATTCTAAATAACAAAAATTGAATATCATTCATACACGCCGTATACTACATCCTTAATAATAACGACGAAATACATAATATATCAATCCAGCAAACAGATGTTTATCCGTATCTACACGAAAGCTTTATTTTTTGGAAGGAATGTTTCGGAACCTGACAAAGTTAAACTATCTAATAACGGTACTCTTATCTCTTCGAACAAATACGCGGCTGGAAATCAATGGTATAGAAGTTGATTGCACGCGTGTTCTTGAATCACTAGCTCGTTGAAAGGATACTTATCCGGTACACCAGACAACTATAATTGTTATGAAAATCTGGCTGGAATTTCAAAAACGCAACACAATCAGCAAATGATAAAGGGTGAATTTAGTGCTTGCATTCCATTGAAATATTGGCTAAGTTTTTTTGAAGACTATAGAAAAATATAGTTTATTCTAGACTGGAATTAATATTAACTCGAAGTCATAGCGATTTAAATGCATTAAGCTTGAAAAGTGGTATAAATATTACTACAGCTAAAGTTTCTTTAAACAAAATAGTATGGAAGGTTCCACATATCACTGTTGACGATGGAGAAAGGTTTGAAATTATTGAAACTTGTAGAAAAAGAAAAAGTTTGTTTATTCCTTTCAGATCTTTTGAAACTTTTGAATATCCTGAACTAGAACCGCTAAAAAAGTTGTATGGAATTGAAAACTGCATTGAAATTAGAATAACCGCGATTTATAATAATCGGATTGCAAAAAGGACGAAAAATACGTTAGAAAAAGACTGTAGTATATTTGACCATTGTAATCTAACAAACGTTAGAGTATTTCTGAACTCAATAGCTTATCCGTAAGATAATTTGAATTTAGATTTTACAAAAAATAATTTTACCTTATTATATGATATGTAGGTATACGGAAAATCCGATATTGAGTCCTTCTACTTTTCTTTCAAACGCTCCACTAGTCATTGATACTTCGAAACAGAACGATTCAGCCACAGCCTCAGCAGTAGATGTACAATTAGAAATTGAAGCTTCAGAATCGCTTACAGTGTAACTGCTTATTGTTTATTGATTCATGATCGTATTGTAGAATATGTACCTTTTACTAGAGAAGTAAGAAAACTTGTGTAAATACAATTTATAATAATAAAAAGTTTATTTAATATTTGTGTCTTTTCTTGAAATAATTATTCAGTAGGTGAACAATATACTCGTATGTGTTAACACCGTATTGTGTTACATGGTAAATCTGAGTTAGCGTAAAATTTTAATAAAAAAAATTTTGAGATTTTTTTTTTTTTGTTACACAGTGAACGTGTGTAGAAATCTCTCTTTGTAAAAAAGGTGCTCAGAACATACATTATGTTTTTTGAAAATCAGTGTTTTTTACTGATACAGCGGAGAAAAAAAAAGTTTGAGGGGAAAATTCTCCCTTAAAATTTTGAAATCTCCGTAATCAAAAGGTGCTCAGAACATACAAATATATACTACTCATGTACTAGTATTTACTTATTCTTGTAGGTGAAGAAAAAATGTATTTAAGAAGATGCATTTACATAATAAATTATGACTATAAAAATGTATATACTATAATTAAATTAAATATATTTTTAAAATACTGATCATATTATATATGATGTTAAAATATTTTGCAAGAACATATTTTTATCTTTACAATGATATATTTTTAAAACATCATCAAAATGTCTCACTAATGATTATAAAATATTTCAGAAATATCAAACCGGCGGCCAAAAATATTTGTACATATTGTGAATATATTTATTATGTTCTAAATACCATCTAAAGTTGTTTTTAAAATATTTGTAGTTCATAAATGATATTTTAAAAATAAGTAGTTTATATTATTGCTATGTGGGATATAGACAACTGAATTTTCAATTTTTCTGAATTTTTTTTTAAGCGTCGATAAATTTTTTTTGGCCCTATAAGATACTTGAAAATTTTTATACAAAGTTCCTCATATGTTATTCTTATAGTGATAAAAAATTTATAAGAATACATAGCCACAATTTTTTTATTAGATTTTTTGAAGTTCACATTTTGACGAAAAATTCGTCAAAATTATGAAATTGCAAATATTGTAGGTATAATCATAAAAATGTTTGTATGAGCAGCTAGAGTTGAAAATTAATACAAGATTTTTCATAAGTTTAGCTTACAATAATTATAAAAGTACTTACATTTTGGTGTATTCAGGCCATTAAAACACAAACCACCTTTTTCACCAATGTAGTGATCTCTCACTATCGTTTATAAATGAGTGCTTGACATCTGCAGTTGGATCAAGTTGTTGGGAAAAGATTACGGTTTTTAAAAGTGAGACAAAGACACAATGTTAATACAAGAGTTTATTAAAATTAAAGTTATAATTTGTTACAATAAAAACAAGTGTATAAGAATTTGAGGACAGCACGTTAAGTAGCTGCCCGAGAAAAAGTTAATCTTAGCAATTCGGACATAGACTAGCTCTATGCGAATGTGAAACTAATTCTAAATTTTAAGACGGACAGAGACCTGTATTTATATGGTTCTCTGTACCCCTGGTTGTACATGATAGAGACTAGGAAATGGACAAAAAGGTGTGTTATAGAATGTTGTCATCGTAGCTGCAAAAGTGGTTTTGCGCCCAAGACACTTGACACTGGATGGACTTGTTGTTGTGCTATTAAATCAAGGCGTGCGCATCTATGAATTATGTGCATGGCTTGATTGTCAAAAAGTGTTAAATAAAAGTCGTTTGTGACTGTGTTTTCCCATACGCTTTGATTCTTGGAAATTGCCATCAGAATTAATTGCGTATCGCTACGAGTATGCTAATAAAATATTTAAAAGCGAAGGACATTGTAGTACATGTAGATAAGTTAAAATAGAAAAGAAAAATAGTGAGAACGACTCCGGCGGCTTACTACATTCCTCCCCTCGAAGCTGGAAGTCCCCGACTTTCTTACTTAAAACCGTAAGGTTGTAAATTTGCATAGTGGGGCTCCGGGCTATTTCTTGCTGTAAGTGGAAATTCAATTATGTCTTCGTTTTGATTTCTTGTTACTGGTGGATTAAGCTCTTGGCTTTCTTCTTGAGTATGTTCTGAAAATTGGGTTTTGCATTTTTCCGTTAATTTCGTTTATGCTGTGTATTATCATCAGTGTCATAATTATAGCGACAAAACTTATGGTTATATATAATGCATAGTTAAACATTTGTTGTATGTCTTGAATTTCCTTGATTTCTATGTTGATTTTGCTTTGACTGTCCAATTGATTTTTTGAGTTAGACACTAAGTGTAAGTCGTCCATGTTATTTGTTTTTACATGATAGTCTTTCATTAAACCGTTAGTCTCTGTTCGTGGTGAATATTGGTTACGATCTATTATTGATTTTGGATTAAAATCTGCGTATTCAGATCTGTAATCAATTTTTCCTGGTAATAATATGTCTCTTGTGGCGAAACCTTGCAAGTTTCGTTTAAGTGTATTACTCCTACTCCTTCGATTGTATGGCTTGTTGATTCTTTGTCTTCATCACAGGTAACGAATAACACGTCATAGTTGGTTACGTATATCCATTCATTTTTGAATCTTTTTTATGAAAGATAGTTGTACCGATTTGAACATGCATTACTTCACAATTGGTTGGAACTTTTGGTGGATCCTGTAATAGTAATACTTCGCATGTGGGTCTAATGTTACGAGGATGTAAAGGATTAATTTCAGGACATAATAGGAAGTCTCTAGCGTGTTTACAATGAGTATAGTAAAATTCATCATAGGTTGCATAATGTTCTTTAGACTTACTTATAGCTAGATACTTATTAATAGGTTTTATATAAACGCAATCGTTGCCAGTACATACTGGTACAGGTATTAAATTATATAAAATAAAATCATTTTGATAAATTAAAGGTAAAGAAATTATAAAACTAGGTTGTCGTTAGCATAATAAATAGCAATATCTGAGAGTTTCACCAGTTCATAAATGTTAGTTATGACTAAGTCAGTGGGTAAATCAGTTCCCCCTGGTAATGATACTTTAATATCTTTAACGTGTTCTAATAACTCCTGTGGAGTTATTAAACTTGGGTGAATAACTCCTATCTTTGCTTGATGTATTATTTCTAGTAACGTATTTGTTTCCAATATATGTTTTGTAATTAATAGATTAACTTGTATAAATGTTTTGTTAAGTAGTTTTTAACCTGTTGTTCATCTGTAATATTTGTTAATTCGTTTATTTCTAATGACATATTAACATATTTGTTTGTTCCTATATCATGGTTTAGTTGAACCACTTTAATTTGTTCTTTAATCAATTTAGATTGTGAGGTATTTTGTGCTACTCCTATGTTAAAGTTAAACTTTTTATGCATTCTAAGTTACATATTCCATAAATTAACCTAGCTGCTTTTGCTGCGAATTTAAGAAGAGCATTACGTTTACTAATTACGTGTCCTATAGAATCTAAAACTTGTGTCTTTTTGTGTTGTAAATTGTTAATTATGTCATCGGTTACAGTAAGTAGACCGTTACAGTTAAAGTTATCTGTTACTGGGTTATGCATATGTGTAACACATAATACTTTGTTTTTTCAATCATAGTATTTATGTAGTCAAATTGTTCGTTATATTTAGTGAGACTAATATATGCAGTAAGGTCCCATTGAGAGGTTATAAGTTTCAACGGTCCGCGATTTTCGTAGTAGATACCGGAATGTTGAGTTAAATGTTCGTCTGTGAATCTTAATGTTCCCGACGTGAACGGTATCATTAACATTATTAGTCTGAAAGTTGTTTATGAAATTAATAAAAATGATTATTCATTTACTATATTGTTAAAGTAAATTGTTATGAACTACCTAATATCAGTTATTACTAAAAGAAAGTTGTATTTATATATAATATATATTCCAAAAAGTAAAAATATTAAATAAATGTATTTAAAATAAAAAAATAAACCCAAAAATAATAAAAAAAATAATATAAAAAAATAATATACCCATTTCCATAAAAATAAATGCCAATATAAGCTGAGTTGGCTTAATAAAATAATGAATACGTATATTATATAAAGGAAATTTAACCACTGATGGCGTCATCTATCTGGACACTATATCTAAGTCGTAGATATCTAAACAGGCATCCAGACCAAATTACATCGGTTACGGGGTTATGTGCTTCTATGCACCCATGATCCCTCCACAAGTTAGACCGTGTGCTTCTGTTAGACACAGCGCACGACCGTTTTTTGTTATATCTCCGATATAATGGGAAACTATAATTGTTTTTCCGTACAGTAGTTGTAAGTAAAATTTTCCGTTGGAGTCAACGTCCCATCCCCTCATTGAAAGAGCGATGTGCGGTGCCCTAAAGCGTCAAGTATTTTGATGTCTGTACTACCCTCCCATAGTACGATCACATCGTAATTTTTATTAAGTTAAGTATTTGTTTTTTGGTTAAGTTAGTTTCAGTTGAGTGGTCCGAGTCATATATCTGGGCAAGTACTGGGTACAATGTTTTGGGTTTGTCTTTAAAATTCTTACTAAATGGTGAACCATGTCTTTCCATTCTTTTGGCGTAACCGCTCTATTTTCTTTTAGTAGCAACGCGCGCCCTTCCAGTTTCGTTACTAGACCTGGCGAGTGTCGACCCATTAATGCTCCTGATATAAGAATTAAGTTGTCGCGCCCTAGATTCGTAAACTCGAAATCCATGACTGCGTATTGAATACTAATTCATTATCCACACAAAAGAAAAAAATACTTATGTCAAAAAAAAAAACAAAACACACAAAAAAAAATAATAATAAAAATAAAATGAAGTAGAAATAGAAAATTAAATGAAAATAATAGACAGAAGGAAACAGATTGAGAGGTTTAGAACAAGACTAGATTACAGAAACGTAAGTCTAACATAGTCAATATGTCTGTTGCGTCTTCGGCATTGTCTATAAGTTTTCAAGTAATGACAAAAAGGTTTTGTAAGTGGACGTTGGCTTTTTGTCATGTCGTGTGTAAAATGGTTTAGTGTTCTAGTTATGTTTAAAATTTCTTCAGCTGAAAAAGTTTGAAGTAAATTTTTGTTCGCTAGATCGATATGTTTTAATAAACAATTTGGTATTTCGTCGTGAACTAAAACATCAGCGTTGTGCTGTTCGCGTCCTATTACGGCGCTAAGTTCCTTTAGGAAAATATGTTGTTTAATTCTAAAACAGAAAAATAAAAGAAAAAAAAAAATTGTAAGGATAGAAAAGTAGAGAAAAAAAAAACTGAAAACTAAATGATTGTTAATATAGATTAGACTTATTGACTTGAACTTTGTTCATCGTCGTAATACCGTTTACATTATTTTTATGAATACGATACTCGCGTCTACCTTTTTGTATTGTTATGTTTTCGTTGTCATGTACTAGTAACACTTCGTATGGCCCTTGCCAATTAAAGCTTAGCACGTTTTTCTTATTATGTTCTCTAATAAGTACTTTGTCACCTACGTGAAGTTCAATTTCGTTTAGAGATTTGTCATAGTAAGTTTGTTTGTTTCTTTTTTCTTAATTAAATTGTCCCTAGCTATTTTATGAGCTTCCTGCATCATACGTTTAAGATCGAATACATAGTTATCGTAATTGTATTGTGGTTCTGGGTCTTTATTAAAGGCTGATGGAATATTTGGTTTAGTACCGAACACAAGTTCGTAAGGCGTAAAATTAGTTGAAGTGTGAACAGTTGTATTATAGCAAAAAGTTGCGTAACATAACAATTTATCCCAGTTGCTATCTTTATCGACAAAACTTCGTAGATACGTTTTTTAACGTTTTATGACTACGTTCGAGAAAACCGTTTGTTTGTGGATGCCAAGCAGTTGTCTGTACCTTTTTAATGTCTAGTAGTTTACACATGCCCTTAAAAACATCGGATAGAAAGTTGGTTCCACAATCGGTTAGAATCGACTTTGGAATACCATATGTGCATACGTAACATTCGACAAATGCTTGTGCTACAGTAGGTGCGTCCGTAGACGATAATGCTATGGCTAACGCGTAACGAGATAACTCATCTTGTAGTGTTAGTATATACATATTTCCTAATAAAGTTTTTGGTAATGGTCCTACTATATCTAGGCAAATGCGTTCGAACGGTTTTACTACTGTGCTGGTAATTAACATCGGTTGTTTTGTTTTATTATGGGATTTATTTTTCTGACAAAGCTCACAATTTTTAATATATCGTTTTACGTCTTTTTTAATATTACGCCAGTTATGGTTTATTGGAGTCGCTTTACGGTACGCGATACTCCTGCGTGACCCCCTAGCGGCGAATCATGATGCTCGTAAATTATTTGTTGTTTTTCTTCTTCTGTATACTGTCTACCACTATATATTTTAACTACGATGTTTGTACCTTTAAAGATATATCTGAACATCGTTCTGATTCGTGCATAATTTGTTAAAGAGGACTGACCGTCTAATTTAATGGTTGAAAAGGCGGTTATGTCGTTGTTAATACAATACGTTTTAATGTCTACTATTGCTTGGTACACGCCCTCTGGTTCAAGAGGCGTGTTATGTGTTTTTAGCATATTATAGAAAATCATCAGAGGCAACGTATCGGAAATTACACAAAACCGGTTTTCGTCCGAAAATTGTATTTTATTAGATTGACATTCTCTACGATACCTCTTACCTCGGAATGGGTTATTTTTTTGTCCCCCGGTATCGGTATAATTGTGGTTTCACTTTCAATGGCCTTGCTAATGCTGTCGTTAACCTCTACAATTTTCGAATTAAAAATCGGTTTGTCTTCCGCGGTTCGAAATTCTCCGAATGTTTATTATCTACTGTTTGATCGGTTTGTATTACTCGGATACGCGATAAACAGTCCGCGTTTGAATGTTCCGGTCCTGCCCTGTATTTATATAGTATAGTCGTAATCAGCCAACTGTAATCGCCAGCGCATTAATTGAGACGATGCGTCTTTAATACCAAACAGGTATGTTAAAGGTCGATGGTCGGTGATTATGGTAAAGTGTCGGCCATAGAGATATGGTCTAAAATATTTCACGGCCCATACGATGGCTAACAATTCTTTTTGAATAACGCTATAGTTATTTTCGGCTTTGTTTAGTGTTCTACTCGCGTAAGCTATAGGTTGGTCATTAGGTACGTCCCCTTGAGAAAGTACGGCTCCTATGGCATATTGTGAAGCGTCAGTACACAAGTTAAATTTCCCTGCTTCCCAGTCTGGATAGACTAGCAATGGCGGGTTCATTAAAGCCTTTTTAAGTTCTTGGAAACTATGTTCGCAATTGTCAGTCCATGTAAATGGTACGTCTTTTTTAAGTAAGTAAGTTAGTGGTTTTGCTATTTTCGCAAATTGTCGACGAAACGTCTATAGTAATTTAGTAGTCCTAGAAAAGATTTTATATCTTTCGCGTTTTTAAGCTTGGGATAATCTTTAATGCATTTTATTTGTTAGGATCTGGTGACACCCCGTTTTCGTTAATTACATGTCCCAAATAGATAACTTCTTTCCGTAAGAAAGAACACTTTTGAGGTTGTAATTTTAATCTATGCACGCGCAGTCGATTGAAAACCTGTTCGAGTTTGTGTTGGTGGTCGTTTAGACTGGACCCATGTACGACGATATCGTCAAGATACGCTGTACACATTTCCTCTAGACCCATAAGAACGGATTTCATCGCGCGAGTAAAAGTAGCGGGTGCTGAACTTAGTCCAAATGGCATACGTAAATATTCGTAGTGACCCGATTTAGTGGAAAAAGCAGTTTTATGCACATCAGATGGTTCAATATTAATTTGGTGATATCCGGAAGCTAAATCTAGAGTACTAAAATATTTAGACGACCCCAGAGATTCGAGAATTTCGAGCAAGTTCGGCAATCCGTATGCTTCGTTCTCGGTGACTTCGTTAAGTTTTCGGAAATCTACACAAATTCGTAACTTGGGTTTCCCTGCCGAATCTAAATTCTTTTTCTTTACTACTACTAATGGAAAGTTAAATGGTGATTTAGAATCGCGTATTATATTACTATTTTTCATTTCCGTAACTTGTTTTTCGATTTCTTCTTGGTACGCCCAAGGTAAACGATACGGACGTATGTTAATAGGTTTTGTGCATCGCGGCGTGTTTATTGTATGTGTCACTACCTCTGTGGCACTTAAATAATCGCCGGGCAAGTAAAACAGGTCCGCGTAATTACAACAGAGCTAAAATATTATCGCGCTCCTCTTTGTTTAAATCGTTCGTGTTAAGTTCGTTTTTTAATTTCGTTATGCGATCCGTTTGGTCGTTATCTGCAAAGGATGCTTTAAGTACGGTTTCATAATACGGTTCCCATTCAATATGTCGTGTGGTTAGCTCGTCGATAATAAAAGGTTCCTCCGAAATATTTATTATATTGCTTATTATTGTATTAGTGCTAACCGGACTGATGCTATTTGCTATAATAACGTTTTCGTTGACGTCTTGTTTTTTATAGTTATCGCGTCATGTTTAATATTTTCGTCGTTTTTAATTAGAAGTACACAGTTACTTCGCGGTGGTAATATAATATCTTTTAAACCGGTTTGTTCGGGTATGGTTAACGTATTTTTATTATAGTCCATAATGACTTTGTTTTGTTTTAAGAAATTTCGCCCGATTATACCTGATTCGTTTATTGGAAAATCGTCGAACACGACGTCGAATTTTACAAGGACGCCTACTTCGCTAATTTGCATAGTCGTCACTATAGTCCCGATCGTAAAAATAGGTGTTTCATTGATACCTTTGATAGTTCGTTTTTCGTATTCATTGATAACTACCTGTCCGTTTAATGCGGAGAGTTTAATGAGATTCATTTCTGCACCTGAATCGATTAATAATTTAATATACTGTGGATCGAAATTATGTGAACTACAGATTATGTGTTCCTCCTCGAAATTAGTAACTACTCTTACGTGATTTCGTTTTATTTCACTGACGGTTCGATTCAATTGACTAGTAGTGGAATTTTCGTTTTCATTCTCGTTGCTACTAGTGCTATTATTTTTTTCTTCGTTATACCTACGTTTTCTACAATCCTTAACAGTGTGGTTATTTTTTTTACAGTATGTGCAGAACCTAACCTGTCCTTGATATTCTTTTTTACTACAACGGGTTTTTCGTCGCGATTACTTATGGGATTTCTAAAACCTGTGCTGCCCGATGTGCTCGCGTTACTACGACACTCGTTTGCATAGTGCCCATTTTATTACATTTATTACATTTAATATTTTTTTTATTCGCGTTATTTTTCCCGTTATTTTTATTCGTGTTAAAGCGTCTATTTAAATTTCTTATGTCCTCCTCTTCTTCGACAGCAAGCGTAATAGCTTCTTCGAGAGTAAGAACGTTTCGCGCTCGTAACAGACTTCGAATTGCGGGTTGTGCCCCGTTAATAAATGCATTGCGCGCTCCCGATTTATGCGTGTTCGCGACTGCGGCGGCGTCATTTTTATTTAGCCCTACCGTTAGTGCGCTTACCAAATCGTGGTAACATTTTTCGGTGCGTGCGGCGAAGCTTTTAATATCTTCGTCGTATTTTTGTTTAATATTGTATAGATTTGTTTGTAAAAAACCGATTGAGTGCGTTGCCCCGAATACTTCCGAAGGTGGGCTTCGAGTGCGGGCCAATCCGGAATACTGCGATAGCGTACTGCTTGAAAAGCTTCCCCCTTTAAACTTGTTAACATTCGTTTGAAAATCATAGGTTTAAGAGTTTCGTGGACGTTTTCCATTATATAATTACATTCAAGTATATATGACGCTAAATCTGTCTCAGATCCCCCCGTAAAGGTCGGAATCATGCGTATTGCAGATTCAATTCCTAAAGTTACACTCATGATGGTTGTTCGTAAAGTTTGTGGGTTGTATTTAATTATTTCCCAACACCGATTAGGACTCTCAGACATATACTAAAGAATTTATTTGCTTAACGGCAACTTACAAAGTGTTCATTGTTTGTCTGGCCCTGTGGTTGTCCTGCTTTGAAAACTGCGCTGCGGCTCGCTTCGCTGCTAGGCTCGATTTGTTGACTTGTCGCAACTTATCCGTGATCTCCTTCCGTTGATCCTGATGTTGACACACTCGAGGTCCGCTGATGTACTTGATTTTGGGTTGGATACCAAAATTCTTCTTTCAGGTGACCCCACACCTGACACCAAAAACGTGTAGTGATCTCTCACTATCGTTTATAAATGAGTGCTTGACATCTGCAGTTGGATCAAGTTGTTGGGAAAAGATTACGGTTTTTAAAAGTGAGACAAAGACACAATGTTAATACAAGAGTTTATTAAAATTAAAGTTATAATTTGTTACAATAAAAACAAGTGTATAAGAATTTGAGGACAGCACGTTAAGTAGCTGCCCGAGAAAAAGTTAATCTTAGCAATTCGGACATAGACTAGCTCTATGCGAATGTGAAACTAATTCTAAATTTTAAGACGGACAGAGACCTGTATTTATATGGTTCTCTGTACCCCTGGTTGTACATGATAGAGACTAGGAAATGGACAAAAAGGTGTGTTTAGAATGTTGTCATCGTAGCTGCAAAAGTGGTTTTGCGCCCAAGACACTTGACACTGGATTGGACTTGTTGTTGTGCTATTAAATCAAGGCGTGCGCATCTATGAATTATGTGCATGGCTTGATTGTCAAAAAGTGTTAAATAAAAGTCGTTTGTGACTGTGTTTTCCCATACGCTTTGATTCTTGGAAATTGCCATCAGAATTAATTGCGTATCGCTACGAGTATGCTAATAAAATATTTAAAAGCGAAGGACATTGTAGTACATGTAGATAAGTTAAAATAGAAAAGAAAAATAGTGAGACGACTCCGGCGGCTTACTACACCAACAACTGGAAATTATATCCTAGGCTAACAAATCATCTTCGTTCAGAATCGTTTTTCGTATACAATGATACCTATCATTGCATTCAAATTTAACCTACCCTAGTCCTAGGTCAACCCCACCCCCTAATGTACAGTAGAACGATACCCACTTGCCCACTTTTTTTATTTATTTTTTGTTTTAATATAATATATATTTATTTTTGGATATAATATATATTACTAGCCGACCCGTCACAGCTTCGCCCGTGATTGGTTGTTTATTTTGCCTTCGGACCATGATTTTAGTAATAAATAAATTTGGACGGCCAAATTTATGAACATAAGTCATTCTAATTTTTTTCATGCATGTAACGTTGGGAGCCAGTAAAAGAGGAGGGAAGAATTACTTGTTGCCCCACGTTATTAGCATTAATATTTGCATCATTGTAAACAGCATCTCGGAGGTTAACATAATCATCCGCACGTAGTTGTTTTTGATGGTTACGAATAAAGTGTAGTCTTTCAGAAATCATTTTTGCCATCATATCTACGGCGAATTGGCTGAATAATTTTTTGTAATAATGTAGATGATTTAGACTTGTTTCTCTAACCATAAACCTATAAGAATAAAATTGCATGCAGGAGACAGTTTTTGTTGCATTTTGGTTATTTTTCTTTAAAATATTTATGTGATAACCGTCTTCGCCTCTAGTATACATCAATGGATATTGTAGTGCATCATAAGATCTATTCAATTCGGAAACTCGATTCAAGTGTCCACTCCGACCGTGCAGAACTATATCTCTGGGACCTTTATCTTCATTAACTAATAATACAGCTACTTCATCGATGCTAGATGCATTATATTGACCTCTGTGTTTATCTTGAGGAACTCTGGCAGCATGAATAATTAACTTAAAGTTTTGCAACTCATCAAATGACCTCGACTCCAGATTAGATCTGAAGCTCTGTATGAGGTGATTATTTTCACGCAAAACTGTTTGCAATGATTCAATGAGACCTCTTTTTAAATTTGGAATCATATTTGTTCGAATAGATATTTGATCCGACTCTGACATAAAATATATTTGTAAAAATTTAGCATTATTTCCAATTTCGGGTAATAAACTACCTATTAAATGATGCACTTGAATGATGACCCTGAGTTTTAAAAAAGTGCATGAAGTTCCCTTCAGCTATTTCGTTTGCTCCAAACGATGTCATTTGAAACAGAGTATTATACCGTCTAGAATTATCAAAGAAATGTTTTGATTGAGGGTGAGAATTATCAATTAAACTTTTAATTAGGTCTGGAAGATCCTCAAATTGGTGTAAAACAACTTTACTGTCAGCGCAGCAAAGTCAATGAGTTTCATCTTTCCATTTTTTTGCATGGTACTTAGGACATAATATAGTCATTCGTCCAATTTGAAGCGCTTTAATATTTAAATTAATCAATCTCGAATTGATAATTAAACGCTGATTTCATACTCAAAGCGTTTCGTTGCTCCTGTGCAAGTGTTTGAGAACGTTCTGGTGTGTTATTTTGTTGTCTTCTGTTATACATTCGAGTTGCATTTGCAGTTCTTCTGCCAATGAGTGCCCTTTGCGCTCTCGGCATGATAATGAATTGGTCACTTTTTTTTTTTTGCAGTGACAGTTGTTGTTTTTTTACAAAAATGTTACAAAAACGGTGAAAATAAATAAAAATAACAAAAATTTTTTTACCATGGTTACCGAAAATAAAATAGTAATAATAATAATAATAATAATAATAATAATATAGGTACAATTGTTTTAATTTATTATGAACTTTTATGAACTTTTTTACTGACAAAAGTGGTACTAAAACCTTCAGTAGAGTGTCGGGTTTCAGCCAAATCGGTTCAGTAGTTTTCTCGGTTAGCGCGGTCGAAGAAAAACCCTTACAATTTTATATATAGTATATAGATAGATTGATTTCAGTTCCATAAACTCGCGGTAAGTCAGTCCGCCAGAAGCTGTTTGGAGGTTGTTTTCGTATGAAATGCATAACAAGTGTCATATCATCGTTAGACTTCCTGTCCACCTGAAAAACTATCACAACGTGTACTTTGAACCCGGACAGGTACTAGAGCGAGTACAAAACGCCGCCCTGGCTCGAACTAAACTCACGGCTTTCTTCGCGCTTAACGCCATCAATATCGAGGCGAGACAATACCTGTACCATGAGATACCGGTACACTACACTTGGAACGTGACACGCAGATCATGGGCGCGACGGCAAAGAAAGATGACGTACGAGACGTTGGCTTGAAAATGTACGTCGTCAACCCACTTGATCGAGATCGATTTCATTTGCGATTGCTACTTCTGCACAAGAGAGGTTCACAGTCTTTCCGCGATATGAGGACAGTAGACGGGGTGATGCATCCAACCTATGCGGCTGCAGCAGTCGCAATGGGACTTTTGGAAGACAACCGAGCTCTGCGGGTTTGCATGGCAGAATCGGCAACATTGGACACTCCAGTTCAGCTTCGTTACCTATTTGTGACGATACTATTGTTTTGCGAGACCGCAAACCCACTGGCGTTGTACCAAGTCAGCAAAGCTCACATTATGGAGGACTTAAATCAGCGATTTCGAGACGCTGAGCGCGTTAGAGCGGCGTGTCTCAACGCCATCGCGCAGTTACTTCAGGTTCACGGGAAATCGCTCTCGGACAACAGTTTGCCTCTATTGGACGTCGCACTGCTAGAAGAAGACCCTGACGATGACATTCTGTGTGCAATAGACGCGGCGGTATGTTGGGCTGTACAATTGGACGGCTTGAACGACGAACAACGGATAGTGTTCGATCGTGTGATGGCGGCCATAAATGACAACAGAAACTACTCAAAAATGTTCTACGACGACGGACCCAAAGAATCAGGTAAAACAGCGCTATACGGATGCCTCATATAGTCTCTTCGCAACCAAAGGCGATCCGTGTTGTCCGTTGCATTTACAGGAATTGCAGCATCGCTGATGGAAGGCGGCATGACGGTTCACTCGACGTTCGGGTTGCCGTTCGGTACGCTGACTGACGATTCGACGTCGACCATCACCATACAGTCGTTGCGCGCTCAGAGGATACGTGACGCGGCACTCATCATCTGGGATGAAGCGCCAATGTCACCGGGACTATACCTCAAGGTGGTCAATAGATTGCTCAAGGACATCATGGGATCACAATTACCATTTGGTGGGAAACCTGTCCTGTTCGCCGGCGATTTCAAACAGATACTGCCTGTCGTGCGCATAGGGACAAGGAGTGACATTGTAAGGTCGTCGATTAAATATAACTCTCTGTGGCGCGACTTGGAACAGTCCAGTCTGACGCGAAACATGCGTGCCGACAATGTCGTGGACTTCGCTACTTGGTTGCTACAGCTCGGAGCGGCCAGTTGTCAGCGGTTGACGGTGTTCGGAAGAGCGTTGAAATCCCCCGAGAAATGGTATGTGACATTGCTAATTTGATTGATTTTGTTTTCCCACAGCAAAAACATGCGTTGACAAACATCGACGAGTTTGCTCGGAAAATAATTTTATGTCCCAGGAACGACGATTGCAGGAAGGTCAATCGCACGGTGTTACAACGCATCTATGGAGTTCACCGGAGCTACACGGCCATAGACACTGTTGTGGTCGATGACTCCGACGAAGTGGCCAATTATCCGATAGAGTTCCTCAACACTCTGGAACCGGACGGACTGCCGCCGTACAACTTAACGCTAAAGGTGGGTTCGATTGTCATGTTGCTTAGGAACCTAGATTTTAAAAGACGCCTTTGCAACGGTACGAGATTGGTTGTCACTGAACTGCGACGATACAACTTCAAGGCGAGGATGTTGTCTGGTGGTGCACAGAACGAAATAATCATACCTGCGATATCACTCACGTCGTGTGACGAAGATGACCTGCCCATCATAATGCGAAGAGTGCAATTCCCTGTACGTTTGTCATTTGTGATGACCATTAACAAGTCACAGGGACAAACGTTTTATAGAGTTGAATTGCTTCTGCCTTCACCGGTGTTCACGCACGGACAACTGTACGTAGCCTTTTCACGAGTGAGGAACAGATAAAACCAGGGAAATCGGAACTAAAGTAAAGTTAAATAAAAATATTTTATTGCAACCGTGTCACGTATGCATGGATATATATTTTGTATATACACTTATTTCACGTAACATGTGATTCTATGATGACACTCACGTGAATTTTCAAAATACTATTTAAAAAACTATTTTTACATTTACACGTTACAAAATCTAACATTTTATAAGTTATCCTATATTGTTCAGCATTAAGTGTGTGTATGTGCTCTCGAATTTCGATTCAGTCTCGTTAATTTTTCAACTAAATTAAAAAAGTTTTAAAATAAATTATTATAATGGGCAACAAAAAATCAAGTTGGGTTTGACAGTATGCAAAAAAAAGGAAATATTGCATTCTGCCTTTTATGCGATGAAAATGAAAATAACGAGTTTATTTGCAATAGAGGTACAACTGGATCCATTGGCGATTTATTCCATGAGTAGCAATACAATACAATAGAAAAAAGAAGGTAAATCGTCTAACAATAGTCTCTAGTCATATTTATACGTAAAATTGTTGTAGGCATTTGAAATATTCGTTTTTGTTTAGTTTTTTTTTTTAGAAATATCGATAAAAAATTTTTGGCGAATCAAAATACTTGCAAAAATGTAATACCACAAAGTTCCTCATAAATTAGACTTGACTTGTAGTAAATAAAAAACAACGTGTATAAATATAATTTATTTTATAGCATTTTAGCATTCAAATTGTTAATTTAATTAAAAATAATATATGTATGAGACTGCTGTATTATAATATTTATATTATGTCTGTATGAAAAATATCAATAAAAATATTTCATACGCCTACGTGTAGTAAATACGTATTTTATAACATATACATATTAAAACATATAAATATTATTTATACATTAATATATAAATTCATTAATATATTCACAAAATAATAAAATGTACAATACAATACAATATTGGCCTCAATCCAAAATCTTTAAAATAATCACAAAAATTGAAACCTAAACTTCTTAAAAATTAACTTTTCTAAGAGACCTTTGATTTTTAAACGTTAATACCTGTATGGTATTGTTACGTAGCAATTACGTAACAAATTAATCAAAATTTGTTAAAAATTTGCTTAAATTAAAATTCATAAATATGTAATACCAGAGGAAAATTAACAGTATATTATGGGTACCATTAAATAGTAAATACCTACTATCCGTGTACAACTTAATATTATATTATATGTATAGCTTTAATTAGCTTATGCATATTATAGTACAATATTATATATTATATTACAATTTTATAGTGATTCATTATAAAATTATAAAAATACATAGGCACAATTTTTTTTTATTAGCGTTTGAACTTCAAATATTGACAAAAATTCGGTAAAATCATGAATATTTGCAAATTATATTGTAGTTAAAATTTATAAAAAAATTTGTATAAGTAGCTAAGAATTTCAATTTTAGGATCGTTTTAATTTTATTATTTTTATATATTTAATAGATACAATTCTGATTCAGATAATGAGGTGCTTAATACTAGAAATAATTTAGAATCTATAACAGAAAATTTTAATAACCAAGCCACTACCCCTTCAAATACTGTAGACCTTCCAAGTACTAGTTCTTCGAGTACCTACTCTGATTCAATATCGAATACAAACTTTATTTCAAATTCTCAAAAAAGTCGAAACGCCAAAAAATAAATAAAATTAACACTATGGCAGATACACTTCTTAGCTCTGAAAGAATTGAAGAAATTCATAAAGCTCTTTCGAAAATGATAGCTATAAATCAGATGCCTATTTCATTTTGTTCAAGTCCCGGTTTCAAACATTTTATGAATGTTGTCCAACCAAATTATAAGCCATGTTCTCCAGAAAGTGTAAAAAATCGTTTAAAATTATTGACAAGTGATATAACAAATATAATTAAAAATGAATTAAATGAAGTAACAAGTGTGTCATGTACAACAGATTGCTGGACATCCCGATCTCAGGAATTATATATTACAATTATCTGCCACACTATCGATAAACAATGGATTCCAAAATCATTTACATTGATTACTCATGAAGTTGACGAGTGACACACAGCTGTGAATATAGCACGTCATTTAGAGAAATCACTTGTAGAGTGGGATATCGAAAAAAAAGTAATTGCAATAGTAACAGATAACGCTGCAAATGTCATCAGCGCTGTATCACAATTAGAACTAAATGATAATATGGAAAAATCTGGATTAACATGTGCAGCAAATTCTTTGCAGCTAGCTGTTAATAAACTCTTTCGGATGATGGCATTCAAAGTATTCTAATGAAGTCAAGTAAAATTGTTGGTCATTTTAAACATTCACCGATAGCAATGAAGGCTTTGGAGAAAATGCAATAACAACTTAATAAAGCAAAATTAACTCTTTTACAATGTTGCAAAACGAGATAGAATTCTAGTTTTTTAATGTTAGAAAGATTCTATTTAAATAGAACACCTATCATGAATGTTCTCTCAGACCGTACCATTACAGTATCCAGTATTGCATAAAAATTAGGAATTTCAGAATCTGAATGGTCAGTTATTGAAAAATTATTAGTACTTCTAAAACCTTACTACAGCTAAGCTCTTACTACATTATTTTCCGGAGAATTAGAATCTTCTGTTTCAATGGTACGACCTTTAATACTGTTAGCGGCAATTTAATTTTTTATTGTTAGGTCCGACGATTGTAAGGGCGGAGGCACTGTGTGCCCTGGAATGGTCACACTGCGCCTCGTGTCCAAGCTTGTACGGACGACTGCGGCGGCGGTACGTCGGTGTAGTCTAGACTAGTTCAGTCTTCTCGTTTACCCTCGTAGCGACCGGTGACACCGCCTCCTGTCCCGCGTCCCCGACGACCGTAGTGACCGCACGTTACATTTTTAATTCGTTTATTGTTTATATCGTTTATATCGTTAAGTAATTTGTTTGTTTTATACTACTAATGTGTTTGTAATAAACGTCGAATACACTAATAATTTTTATATCTATACCGTGAACCAGAATCCTGACCCGTGGTTTAACTGATACCGACCCCTTTTCGGTTTAAACTAAATTCTTCGTTAACATTTCAGAAGTGGGATTTGGCTTGAAGACCCCCACACTCGTGAATCCGAGTGCGCTGACAATCGAAATTCCGAAATCGTGTCCCGTTTGTCACGAGGTTTCGGTTTGTCACGTCACATTTCCGTGTGCGACTTCGGGAAAACCCATCACTCACGTAACGTATACGACGTTATCTCTCTCACGCCGATCGTGCGAGTGCGGCCGTTCGCGACTCCGACGCCGACCGTGTGAGGGCGCCCGCGACTCCGACGCCGATCGTGCGAGTGCGTACGCCGGTCCGTTGCTATCAGGTGTCGGCGCGATACTACGTTTCACGACGGTTGTTTATTATGTGCTCTACGCTATAACATTGTTTATCTGTTAAGTTGTTGCCGTTCAACACGGACTGTTCAAAATGGGCAACAAGACTCCGCCGTCGAACACTCAGAGTATAAAGACCCCGACTTACAACGAATTGTTCGATCTGACCGAATCGCTGAAATTACGGTTAGAGTTGTTGGAGAAAATGCGGGAAAGGGTTAAATATCGCAGCCCTCGACGGTAGCAACCGGAAACTCCGAACCACACTCTTATAGCGATTATCGAATATTGCCGGATCTGAACCGGACGGTTCCTGTATTCACTGGCCACGAATCAGGTTGTGCAGCCGAAGACTGGCTGAGTACAGTTGACGCTCTGGCTGGCATTAATAATTGGCCGGTACCATATAGACTGCAGTTTATAAAGTCGAACATGTCTAACGCAGCCCGAAGCTGGTCCCTCACCGAGGCGTTCATTGACTGGTCTGATTTTAAGGTGAAGTTCCGTGCTGCCTTTGTCCGAACACTACGTATACAGACCGGTGGAAGGCGCTGAGCGAACGTTTGCAGGGTGAGACTGAGCACATAGCTGATTACTTCTATGATAAGCTTCGACTGTGCCAGGCTTTGCAGCTCTCCTTTACCGAAACGCGGGACCACGTCATCATGGGTATCCGATCACAAGAACTGGCTGTGTATGCCATGAGTAGGGACCACCATTCTTCCGCAACATTGCTGGCCGACTTGCGTGAATGGCAACGTTTGTACGAACTGCGACGGGCGCAGTTCCCGATGACATCTTGGACACACGTAGTGACCACCGCAAAGACCACAAAGTAAAAGACACCGTCAATTTCGGCAATGACAAGCGATGGTCCAACGACATCGTCTGAGTTACCGAAAACGTCCTCGGTACGATGCTACAATTGCAGTGGGACTGGACACATATCACGGGACTGTCCCAAACCACGAAAGCCCTGTTCAGGTTGTCAGTCGACGACGCATTCGCGAGGTCAGTGCACCATGAACCCGCGCAAGGTCGCGCCTCCCGACGAATCGTATCGCGTCGAACCGGCATTAAGTTACCCGAAGGCGAATTGTTTCATTAAAAGTGTATTGTTCAACGACATACGCGCAACCTGCCTGATCGACACGGGATCGTCAGACGTTCTAGTGCGGATCAGCCTCGCCGAACGTTCTGCGTCGGAAATCCGCAAAGTCTCTCGTCCATTGTTCACAGTCGGAGACATGAACTCTCCCGGTGCGGTGACCTTAGGTGAGACCACAGCAGACGTGGTGATCGACGACGTGAGCGCCGCCGATCATCCTGTGCTCGTCGTGAGTGACGACTCCATTCCTGTGGACGTGATCGTGGGCCGCACGTGGCTGTATCTACCACACATTAGCTATTACAAGCGCCAGGTAAATAAGGGCACAGGCGAGAAACGATTGTGCGTGGATTACAGAAGGCTTAACCAACAAACGCAGGACCAACCATATCCGATGCCGGATATTGATGACTTATTATCGCAGTTCAATGAGGGCCGGATATTCTCCACGATGGCCCTCTCCAACGGGTTTTTGCAAATTCCACTGACGGAGGAGGCTAAGGAGAAAACCGCATTCGTCACGGAAGAGACCACTGCAAGGTTCGAACGAATGCCGTTTGGATTAAAAGGGGCCCCCGGCATGTTTCAAAGAATTATGAATACCGTCTTCAAAGAATTGCTGAACCAGGGATTGATTTACGTATACCTGGGCGATATAATAATCCCCTCTAAGGACTGGGAAGATATGCTCGTTGCGGTTAGACGGGTATTCGATTCGCTCCATGCAAAACTAAAACCTGCGAAGTGCACGTTTGGTGCAAATGAGTTTGGTTTTTTTGGGTTTACCGTAACTCAAGGTGTTATACGACCGGGACGGAAGGTGCACGCAATTAAGACGTTCCCGCAGCCTCGCGACGCACACGAGGTGCGCCGTTTTTTGGGCCTTACTGGTTATTTCCGGCGCTTCATAGTCAACTACGCTAGGCTGGCTACTCCGTTGACGCAGCTCACCGGTAAGGACGTGGCTTATGAGTGGGGTGAAGCGCAACAGGGATCATTTACCACGCTCCGCGAATTGTTATGCGGTGCTCTGGTGGTGCGCATGTTTAACCCGAAGGCGGCGGTGACGCAGGTACACACTGATGCTAGTGCAGTGGCATTGTCGGGAATACTATTACAAGGACCGACCACCACCGATTTGCACATTGTCTACGTGGTTAGCAAAAAACGACCGACGCAGAGGCAAAGTACCACAGCAGTCGGTTGGAGTTGTACACGGTCATATGGTCACTTAGTCGTCTGCGCCCGTACCTGTTGGGCATACGGTTTACCGTAGTGACCGACTGCCAATCGTTGGTATACTTGAATATTCATAAGACCGTCAAGCCGCAGATCGCACGATGGTTCGAGATCTTGCAAGAGTTTGATTTTGAAGTAAAATTCAGACCTGGTAACCGGATGGCACACGTGGATGCCCTGAGCCGTGCCGTTCCACCGACTCTCGACACGGAAGATACGTCGGTCGAGCACGCACTTACCGAACGACTCGACGTTTTTGTTGCTATGACCATTGCAGACAAAGTGCGGTTCATGCAGCAAGGTGACGCCGCGAGTGCGAACTTAATTAATTTGATAAAGACGACGAAAACACTCACCAAGCACGAGAAGTCCCTGACCGAACCATATGAGCTACACGATGGTGTCTTGTACCGAAAACATGCCGGACGATCATTGTTAGTCGTGCCCCGTTCAATGAGGAAAGGGATTGTCATTGGTGCACACGATTATGGAGGGCATTTTTCATTAGATAGAACTATTGCAAAAATCACTGAAGATTATTGGTTTACCGGTTACGCCGATATGTCAAACAACACATCCAAATGTGCCTGGATTGCCTAGTACACAAGGTACACGCCGGCAAGAACCCAGGATATTTACATCCCATACCGACTGGCAGGCGTCCGTTCGAAGTGGTTCACATAGATCACCTCGGTCCTTTTGAAACTAGTGTCACAGGTAATAAGTATCTGTTGGTGCTGGTGGATAATCTAACCAAGTATACGCATCTCTATCCGTGTCGGACTACCGATACCACAGGTGTATTAATCGCCTGACAAAATTCTGCGATACCCGTGGCATTCCCGGATGTATTATTAGCGATCGTGGTACCTGTTTCACTGGGAAGGCGTTTGGGGATTTTTGTCTAAGTCGAGGCATCCGCCATACGTTAAATTCTACTCGCCACCCACAAGCCAATGGGCAGGTCGAGCGCGTAAACCGGACCATTGTGCCACTGCTTGCCATAATGACATCCGATCAAACTCGTTGGGACGAACGAATTCCGGAGCTCGAGAGGCATCTAAACTCCGCCGTAAACAAAACGAGCACTCGTACACCGTTGGAGGCCCTCCATGGGTACCGATCTAGGTATGTGGGAGGCGTGGTCAACGCCCTGAGACGTTCGAGTGGCGAATGGACCGATCCGAACGACATACAGGACACGGTACGAGACGCTATTGCCACAGGCCAGGCAAACATGAAGACCCATTACGACCGGAGGCGTTGTCTAGGAACAAAATACGAAGTGGGGGAGGTCGTTGTCATGCTACGACAACCACGACCAGATCAGCCTACAAAGTTGCAGGCAAAATATCGCGAAAAGCCTCTACACGTGATGGAGGTGTTACCGGGCGACACCTACAGAGTGGCTGAGGTGACTTCCGATGGACGAGGTCTACGCCACCACCGCCCACACTTCTCAGTTGAAATCTTGGAAAATACTACAACATGCTGATAGTGAAAACGAGGTCGAAGAAGAAGACCGAGACGGCGATGTCCGACGTGAGGTCGAAGAAGAAGACCAAAACAGCGATGTCCGACATGAGGTCGAGGGTGAAGACCGCGGTACTGAAGGCAATCCGACTGACAGAAGGCCCAGCCGGATCCGACGGCCACCCGCGTATCTGTCCGATTACCGTTCCTATTAATTACTGTATTGTGATCTATTTAGTTGTAAAATTATTTATTTGTTTAAAATTATTTACTTGTTGAAAATTATTATTTGTAATGTCGCCTAACGTTTTGGCTTGGCTCACCCCAGACCGAGGCAGCTCTGACTGGCCAGGAAGGACCGAATGTTAGCGGCAATTTAATTTTTTATTGTTAGGTCCGACGATTGTAAGGGTGGAGGCACTGTGTGCCCTCGAATGGTCACTCTGCGCCTCGTGCCCAAGCCGGTACGGACGACTGCGGCGACGGTACGTCGGTGTAGTCTAGACTAGTTCAGTCTTCTCCTTTACCCTCATAGCGACCGGCGACACCGCCTCCTGTCCCGCGTCCCCGACGACCGTAGTGACCGCACTTTACATTTTTAATTCGTTTATTGTTTATATCGTTTATATCGTTAAGTAATTTGTTTGTTTTATACTACTAATGTGTTTGTAATAAACGTCGAATACACTAATAATTTATATATCTATACCGTGAACCAGAATCCTGACCCGTGGTTTAACTGATACCGACCCCTTTTCGGTTTAAACTAAATTCTTCGTTAACAATACATAAGATTTTCACTTCCCATTATGAACATGCTGTCGAAGATGATAGTATGACGGAACGATTTAAAAATACAATTTCATATCAACTAACTACTCGTTTTGAATTAATATGGAACGAAATTGTATCTGCAAGACACATCGCTTCTTTTTTTGATCCAAGATATAAAGATATGGATTATGAACCTGTAGAAGCTAGAGAGATAATTCGTTCACATGTCTTGCAGATTATTCAATCAAGCGCTCCGACCATTACAAATCATAACGAAGAAGAAAAAACCGATTTTCAGATGAGTAATGTGTTAGCATTTATTTACAAAGACTTTACTGTTGGTACGAATGATGCCTCTACGCAGTTTACAGGATATTTTTATAGATTTATTTTCGTACCATTTTTTTACAAAGTGTAGATGTAAGCGAGGTCCCTAGCAAATCGTTGTTCGGGGTAACCACGTAATTTCGAAAACACTACTTGAATTTCTCCACACATTTTTTCCATGTCCTCGGTAATTTCTAAATCTGAACTTGTAAATTCGTCAGACCTGTTTAATTCAACCAGTGAAGAAAGAACATTTCCTTGCTCCGCTTCAAACGACTTAACCGTACGTTCTAATGTCCCGTGACGTGCGAAAAATATTGGTCGTTTATGCTCATCCGTGTCCGCTTCCATAGCCAATGCATGTATTTTCCGTATTGAATTTAACGCCGCGTCCCTTGCGACGCGTGCTCGCGTTAATTCTTGTTTCGAAAGTTTTGAAGGTGCCATACTGATAACAAAATATCCGAAACGAAGGTCCAAAAAATGTAAGCGAGGTCCCTAGCAAATCGTTGTTCGGGGTAACCACGCTTTAAAATGAATATGTCTTAACGACAAGTGGACTGTATGTATAATTAAAATATATATAATGAGATGTATTAAAATACAATATAACAAAGTCAATATAAATTATCAATTAATACACCAAGATATAATTGTATGGAATTACTACAATACACTATTACAATAAAATTATGCCAATATATATAAAAGAAACAATAAAACAAAATATATTGAACAAAGTTATAAAAAATTATACCAATATATATATACATAAGAAACAACAAAACAACAAAGTTCTTACCACGTACTGCGCCACTGCAACAGCCGACAAAAAAAACACCAATAATTACGCGGAAATTACCAACGCAAAAGAATACGGTGACTAGCGGGTCAAACGGTCGCGGCGGCCCATATATATAGGGACCGTCGTGGATAGATCAGCAGCGGGGGGAGGGAGTGTCGCGTCTAGAATATTCGAGTTTGTCGTGGTGGCTCAGGCGCGTTTATCGAATGATCGAGAATATCGTCGATCATTCCAGAGCTGTATTCAACAGTAGATGTCTATTATTTTCTTTATTAATTAACTTTTTATCTTCCCGAGTTAGTTTTCGAATTTTTCCGCCAACTCGGTATTTTTTAGTTTTTTGTATTGTGACATTGCGTGGCATAGTGTCCCCTTTGGTCACATTTGTAACATACAACTGATTCCATGTTTCCTTTCATTTCTCCTTGTCTGTCCTCATACCTATATCTTTCCGGTGTTCTTGACCTCGTTTGTCTATCTTTACTGCTGCATCTGTCTCTACTGCCTTGTCTATTATAAGTGTCTATGTTTTTTTTTATAATTATCGTATTGTTGATATCTTCTCTCTCTTGAATATGATCTATCTCTATTATTTCTCTGATTTTCCCTTGAGTAAGATCTACCCCTATTATAATCACTCGCGTCCTGACTTTGTTCCCGTGACCTTCCTAGGTATGGACTTTTGTACCTATATTCTTCTGTTTTATTATAATCTCTATTTCTGTCGTAATTTCGTCCTCTTGTATCTCTATCTAGTTTGTACGTCCTGTATCGTTCTTCGTCGTATCTGCCTTCAAATTCAACTGTTTTGTTAGATTGTTTACCCAGTATGTTTAAACGCTTTACCTCTTCACTAATTTGGTCTATTCTTCTCTTATATTCTTCATTTTCCTACTGAAGTTTCTTTTTCTCTTCCTTTTCTTTTTCATCGTGATACTTTTGTAATTTTATTACTTGTAAATTTAAC
The DNA here is from genome assembly GCF_020184175.1 of Aphis gossypii. Taxonomy (NCBI): domain Eukaryota; kingdom Metazoa; phylum Arthropoda; class Insecta; order Hemiptera; family Aphididae; genus Aphis; species Aphis gossypii. The sequence goes on from NW_026083091.1 coordinate 37,312, forward strand.
CAAATACTATAAATGATAATACGAGAAAGTCAATGATAATGTGGCGAAAACTAATGCCCCCAGTTTCACTATTAGTGGCCTACCTTTGCCCCTTATTATTATTATTTTTGTTCATTAATAGACGAACTAACGAAGAGGAAACTAATAATATTTAGTTAAGGTAATATAAAAATAATTGAATGCACTTTCAAACTTTATTATATATTTACAATTTACATAATAATGATAAATAAATTATTTATAAATAAAATAAATAAATACATATTAACCAATATGTGTTATAGACTATACCTACTGATATGAAATAGGTAAATATTTATTTTTATGAATGGGTAATTTTTTTTAACTTTTTGTTTGCTGTTTTAATTTTGTATTTGGCCATATAATTATTACAACTTTTTATATAACTATTAATTAAAACATTTATACATTTTTTGATGAATTTAAGTTTACATGTATTACATATATTTATTGTCCTTATACATACAGTCTGAATCAAATTAATAATTTTACTTCTTACATTGGCTTTTGATTCCAATAGCATTTTTTGAATATTTTCTTTAAATAAATAAATCATTCTTTTACAAAAATCAATCGTTGAATCAAATGGATACAGCAAATCACTATTTTCATATTCTTTCATTTCAATGAAAGTAGTACATGGGTTGAATACATCTGTGTTACTTTTGTTTTTTGCTGCCAATTGATTGATGCATTCAGGATGTTCAAGTTTACTGCATGCCCATCCTGTGACATAAGTTACTGCAGATGAATTATGTGGATCCATGAGTATACTGTTAATATTTGTTGATGACAAATATACATCAAGTATATTGTTATAAGTTTCTTCATCATTTTCAACTGTATTATCCCATGTATTAAATGAATTTACTTGTAATTTAATTGTTTTTATTTCATTAAGTTTGGTTAAAAATTGGCAGGCATCCATTTCACAATTTCCTTCTTTTGATGGTGTAAGCAAATTATTACACATCAACATTCTTATTGCAGATTGAAATTTAGTAGCATCTGGAGTTGTATTGTTACCACCTTTTGCTCTAATTATGGAAAATACATTTTCAATACAATCTTGAGTTAACCTTCTGGGGGGCTATTCAGAAACTCATACGAAAAAGATCCGTATACGAACGATTCACACAATTCATTTTCGTATACGAATGGAAAATAGTATTCACAAAACATTTATATTCTTATACGAATCTGTGATCCGTATGGGAATAATTTTCCCATGATGAACAGCGGCAACGTCGCAATTTTTTATTTTTATCATGGAAGAAAAAACTATTTGTATTGTTGTACGTAACATTTCCCGCGTTTCATTAAGTTTTTTCTGTTTTGACCGTTAATTGGATTTTTTTTTCAAAATGTCGGTAGAAAAAAGATTTAAGTCTAAGTCGGTGACAAACGACCAAAAATCAGCTATGGTCGATTTTTTGAAAAACCACGAGGAATTGGCTAAGGGAAACATTCCTCTACCTTCACACAAGCCATAGCAAGGCAACAGTGGGAAGAATTATCGGGAGTATTAACTCAATTCCGGGCCTATAAAAGACTGGAAGACCTGGCGCCGGGTAAATTAAAAATGTTTAAGTAACTTCCACAAATTAATTTTACATAAAGGCATAAAGCTGCACACTTGTCTTATTGAATAATACATATATAATATTATATAATTTAGGTATCTATTTAATAAATATACATATTTGACTTATACATTTAGTCTAACTTTTATTCATGTTAAAAAGTATCTATTTAACTATTTTTTGTTGCATCATTTTGTTAGGAACCTCTGATATAAAGGAGTATAGAGTATAGATTATTTAAAAGTTTTTTGTTATGTATAAGAATTCCATGAACTGGTTGCCCAGCGAGCAGACCGGGCAGCAAGGAATTTGTTGAGACAAGCATTTTGGATGAATATCGAGCCGGCCTGCCGATGGACGCCTTTTCAGTAGTGTTAAGACAGTGCTAGTGTAGAGTATAGAGTTAATGTGCGGAACCTCATTTAAATTGTATGCAGATCATCTTTTATTATCAATAAATACTTTTATTCATTTTTTTCGGTAAATGGTGTTATTTCTTCGCGTGGCGTACCGTTCAAAACAAATACACAATTGAGTACCGGAACACAGTACGCACTCAAAAATTTACCTAAAATGGCATTTAATGTATTTTAAATTTATATTACACTTTAAATTAGATTAGTACAGTACACAATATAATACAATAAATAAACATACTTATACTAATATTACTAATATATATAATAATATAATATACTATTACTAAATTATTACCAGATGTTAAGACAAAATATAGGATTTATTGTTAAGGTCAGTATGGATTAACTATAACATTACTGTTTACTAATAAAACTCTTACATAAATACTTATTTACATAGTGCATTTTTCATAATATAAAAAAAATATACAAAATAAATATGATTGAAAAAAAAAAGTACAATGATATAATAATACACAATTATAATTCGTTATATATAATTATAGACATGGCAAGATCTAAAGGCTGATGCTAAAAAAAAACAGGCACAAATAAATAAAAATTTAAAAGGTACTGGAGGCGGGCCATCAACAGCTGGATCACTTGATAGTTTAAGTGAAACGGTGGTTGGCATGATAGGTGTAGTGCCTATTTCTGGGGACCCTTTAATTACGGATTATCCAATTTGTTTTGACTTTGATTCCCCAAACAGGTAATTTATTTTAATAATATTAATATAAAGAGTTATTCGAATTAATTTACAGTTAACTAATTAGATACTATGTTATAGACAACAAAACCAACCATTAGTTATCAATGTACCAAATAATGAAAAATTAGATGAATTGGATTCAACAAACATGTAATATAACAACATTTTAACTTAATAATAATAGTGATATGTACTGTCCCTGAATTTTTTCATTACATTTTGTTTAAAAATATTGTAGAACAACAGTTACATGACATGAATAATGCATGTAATTATTCACAAAAAAAAAAAAAAAAAAAATTTCACTTTCATTCTACAATTATTATAAAAGACAGAGTTAAAGTATAATTTAAGAAAGATCAGGGGTTACTTATGAGTCAGTATTGGACATGAGTAAAATAACAATTTATTTAAATTTAAATTGTGGTGTTGAGATTTAATTTCAAATATAAGATATTAAACATGTTAATAGTAGGATACAGTACATGTTAATTTTGCATGATCCAAACACTTTTAACATTTACTAATTTTTCATTTTTAGTTTAGTCACTGATTCATTAATCGCTAAAGAAGCATTAGAGATACAAAAATCTCCCAGTTTTATGGATGTATCAAAGTATAATTTACATTTAATGTGTAATTAGATCTAAAAATGTATTAAAATGTTTTATTTTTGTTTTTTAAAGTGATGCTCTTATAAATACCGAAAAGGCGGAATCTAGTCGAGGTGTTAAGCGTTCTTTGGAAAATAAAAACCAAGAACCAGACCAAAGGCAAGTGTTCCGTACTGATATTATTAGTATTTTCAATATATTATAAAATACATAATAAACCAAAAAAATTTTAAATTAATTAAACGCTCATAAAAGTACATAACATTTTTTAATAATTCAATTTAATTAATTTTATAGTAACATTTTGATGTATTCTAATTGCAAAACAAAATAATTAATTATTTTAGTGGAAAGAAAAATGAAACAAAAAAAAACAGATTAGATAGAACGGTAACTGCTGTAGGGGTGTTGGGCGAGGCGAGCAATGAGCGAAATGAAATGCTGAAAAATTATTATGAAGCCAAACTAAACCATTTAAAAACAATGGAAAAACTTAAAGAGAGATCAGTCATTGCAAAAGAAAAAATTGCCAATGCACTTCAAAAATTAATAACTGGGACTGATGAAAATGAATAAGATCTTTAAATTATTACCTAAACCTTTTCTTTTTTTATTTTTCTTATAATGATAATATGTCTTTTTCTATTTCTTAATACCTAATATATCTATATCTACACTAACTGAATAAACTTACCTAACTAAATCTACCATAGAAAAATGATTAGTTACTTATATTTAAAATACTAAAAATTCCTAGCTAAAATATTTAAATTATAAATTTTTCATTACAATAGATATCAATTTCTCATATTATTTTCAAAGTATGGCTTACAAGGAGTTGTAGTTTGTAGATTGCACACATATTGTTACAATTCCTCCAAAGAAAAATAGTGAATTATATCCAGAACATATCTATGTCAATTTTAAAGGATTTCATTCAATCAATTATCAACTTGTTTGAACATTTTAATTGAGGTATCCAAATACATCCATTGTTCTCACATTTGGAATGAAAGTAACATGAAAACAGTCATGACAAGCTTGCATAATCAAATTTTTACTTCACAATTTTGTTAGGTTGTAAATACTGCAATACCTAAAAAATGGTTATATGTATTAATTAGATAATGACAATTTTCTCATAACTGAAGGAGACTGTGTATACTTTACAGTCATGATTGTTAACACCATTTTTAAATTTTTAAATTAATACACCAAAATACAAGTTCAACGAGGGTTTACCATGCAACATTCACCATTAAACGCTGTAATGGAGTTTCCAAATTGCATTTTCAGTAATTACACTATTGATTTTATAACATTATAAAATCAATGGCTATACGCATATACACACATTAATCTTAACAGAACTTGCATTTATAATTATTGTAACCAAATATCGAGCCAAATATTGTTTAATCATTTATTGACACTGTCCTCTCCTCAAAGATATAATATTGCATTATTTGCCTTATCAAGGCTTTAACCCTTTGTCGACCGACGGTACTTATAAGTCCACCGAAATAAAACGTGTATGAAATATCATAAAACGTTATTTTTGTGTTTCTAATGGGTCGGTACTCACGAGTACCATCTACCGATTACATAAATATTATTTTAAAAGCGGTCGTACTATTATTAAATATTTTATCGGCGATTAATTTCGGGAACTGCAGCATTCAACACATACACATGACTTGGTATTTTTCCTTTCTATTTATATGTACATATATTATCATTTTATCGTAAGAAATATTTTGTTTATGTTTAGATATATGTCTAGATGGATTATCTGTTTCTGTTATTGCGATTTCATTATCGATATAATGAAATATTTATAAATAAGAATATGGACTTGTAAGTACCATTGGTCTTTCACGGCGGTGACATTAGTCAGTTGTCGACTAGTAATCGTCGCCGTCGTATGTAAATGTTTGATTACTGCCGACGTCTCTGTGAAATCGTTTTTTTTTACGTACCATACACATTTTTGTGTTAAAAGTCAGAATTATATAACCATAGGTAATAATATTATTTTAAAATGGCAAATAATAACGATGATTTGTTACTTCAGTGGTTAAATGAAGAGATTCCGTTAGATAATAATGAGATTACCGACGAAGAATTATCGGATGACGAAGACAATATTACGAAAGGTAAAGATTTTTTTTCTGTGATCGATAATAATCCATCTGTAGAAAATATAGTGACAAATGAATTAGAAATTGAAAATGAAGATAGTTTTGAATTTATTCTGGATAATACTGATATTAATTTTTCAAATATAATTGAGCCAGTAGAACCTGTAGTGATAGCTGTGCCGACTTCTACTCAAATTGTCAATCCCCTCGACACTTCTGGCCCTTCTAATAATATCAAATCTCCGCCTTCCAAAAGGCTTAAAAACACTTCAAAAAAAAAAAAAAGAAGATATCTCACAAATTCGCCGTAAATGGAAAAAGATAACTGTCAAAACATTAGAACCCGATTATTCACTTCCCGATGGACCCGTTGATGGCAAATTCAAGGGGGAAACTGCTACGTCAATATTTTTGGAATTTATCGATGGTTTTATTGATCAACTTGTGTATCAAACAAATTTATATAGTATTCAAAGAGGACGTCCTTTGAATGTAAAACGTTTTGAAATTCTGAACTTCATAGGTATAAATTTTTTAATGGGATACAACAAACTGCCAAGTTGGAAACATTATTGGGCAACATCTGATGATTTAAATGTTCCCTGTGTGTCAAATACAATGAGCCGTAATCGATTTGATAATATTTTATCAAATCTTCATGTTCAAGACAACTCATTGATCCCAACAAATAATAAAGATAAACTGTTAAAACTTAGGCCTTTCATAAATTACTGTAATGAAATATTTTCTACATCTTACCATGGAACGAGAGAACTAAGTATTGATGAATCGATGATTATTTTTAAAGGTCGTAACTGTATGAAACAATATAATCCTCAAAAACCTATCAAACGCGGATATAAAATATGGTGTTTATCTGACCAAAGGGGATATATAAAAAAATTTAGTATTTATCAAGGCAAAGATGAGCAATTATCTGATGAATTTGAGTCATTTGGTTTGGGTGAGCGTGTTGTATTGAATTTGACAAAAAACGAGTGGAATAAAAATAAAAAATTTTTTTTTGACAATTATTTTACTTCATTGCCATTGCTAGAAAAACTAAAAGCAGAAAATTCACTAGCATGTGGGACAATCCGATCAAACCGTAAAGATGTCCCGGAATTATCTGAAGATAAAAAAGCGCCTAGAGGTTCATCAGATTATCGCATTACCAACACTGGTATTGGTGTTTACAAATGGAAAGATACCAAGTATGTTATGTTAGCATCAAATTATCATGGTTCAGAAATAACAACTGTTACAAGAAAGGATAATTGTGGTCGAAAAAAAGATATTCTATGTCCACAAGTTGTTCGTGATTATAATTGTTATATGGGTGGTGTAGATCATGCTGATCAACTTAGAACAACTTACGGTGTTAACAGAAAATCAAAAAAGTGGTGGCACCGAATATTTTGGGGTTTATTAGACATTATGTTTGTAAATTCGTATGTGGTATACAAGCAAATACATGGAAGTTACTTTGTTGGATTTTCGTCGTTCAGTCACACAAGGACTTTTGACTTTACGAGAACTTCCTAAATCAAATAAAAGACAGTCAACTTCAACACCAAAAAATAAAGGTCCGGCAACAAAGAGGAGAGGAAAAGAATGGTCAGTGTCAAAAGATGTGCGTTTAACTAATCGAGGAATTCATTGGCCAAAATTTGTTACTAATCGAGGACGTTGTGAAGTTTGTGCTATAAACGGAATTCAATCAAGACCATATTCAAAATGCTCCCATTGCAATGTATTTTTATGCTGTAACGATAAAAAAAATTGTTTTGCGGACTATCATGATATAGATTGTTCATAACTAGTATAACTCATATGCATAAAAAATTATTATACCTAATGTATTCATAAGCATAATGTAAAATAACTACTTTTTTTTTAATTATAATATTTTTATTTGACTGATATGGAGTTATGATTTTCTTTTTATTTAACCAGCATATAAATTGACACCTATTAATTTCCATGATAAAAAAGTTTTTGGTAACAAAATAATTCATATGGTAGGTATTGACCTAATAATATAACATTTTTTAGACTAAAATACTTAATTTACACTTAGGAGCTATTGAGGTTTTTAATTTATATGTAAATATTCTAAAAAAAACTTTTACGCTTATTTTTACTAAGAGTAACATTTTTAGAAATAAGAGAAGAACATTTTTGTTTTCTAAAGTCGTAAATAAATTTTGGTATATTCCACATGTTAAAAATTATATGGCAAAATTACTGTTGGTACTTTGAAGTACCATTAAAAAAAAGCCTAGATGACCGACGGTACTTCCAAGTACCATGATCCTAACTCAAATTTGATTAAAAAAAAAAAAAAAAAACCAAAAAAAATGTCTTAAATAGGTCAAATATAATATGTTTATGCAAAAAAAACTTTAAAAAATATTTTGATTCGATGCTTGGTCAACAAAGGGTTAAAATAGTATTAATATAAATTGTGTTACAAATTTGAGTATTGAAGAAAACGTACCATTCATTGATGAAGATTTAAGTAGCACAGTAATCCGTGGACAAACCGCGAGGATTTAACTATCCAAACGGCAAACATTGGTATATCACGAGGCGGCTCTCCAATTCAAGAATTCCACAATTTCCATATAATGTAATAAATGACACGATGTGTTTCTGTGTTATAGAGCAGACGCCAGACATTGATGTAACAATAGAGCAACTGATTTACTGATCACACATTTATGAGAGTATGAAGTACCAACTAAAAACAGCCAGAATGCCAGTTCGAACCGATGACACATGACCGGGAAATTACGTCTTAATAGTAGTTAATACACAAACACTACACTGCACAACAAAGACACGTATTATATCGCAGTATCACAACACGTGGTCATGGACAATTCATCAGCCAAACGTGGAATGGACGGACGAACGTTGTACGCCTACATAGTAACGAAATTACGGAAATATGGAAGACCGAACAATATTGATTGTATATAGTGATTGTACTATACCACAGGGTACAGAATCAATTATACTGCTGACTAGCGGCTACACTGCTGCAGCAGAGCTATGTAGACGGATCATTAATATTGTGCCTTGTGGCGACGTGGTGCAGGGGAAGAACTGTATAGTGTATCGGCCGGTTACTGCTTACACGTCAGGGTGGCCAACGTTGGTACAATGGTGACCAGAATGAATCTAAATAATATGGGATAATATGTACAGTTTAATCAGCTGTGACCTGTGTTATTAATTAGTTATTAAAATTAAGATGAGTGGAGGTAAATTTGTAAAAAATATATAATATATCAAAACAATAGTTAGTACTCACATAGAAATAGAATAGAGATTACTCAAGCAGAAGTTATTTTAGTTTGTAAAAAGTCTGTTAACAATGTTTTGACGGAAACGAAGGCCGGCCACAAGTTCCGGGTTTTGCCTACTTTGTGACATTTCTTCATTGTCAACAGCTTGGTAAATTCCAAAATCATCATCCTCAACCTCTTCATTAATTAAAGGTACATTTTCTTCAATACACAAATTGTGTAACACAACACATGCCAACACTATTTTTGAAACCTTGTTGGGTGAATAATGCAGTGTTCGATCTTGAGAGAAGACAGCTTTAATAAGTAAACAAAAAATATTTGGTTACAATAATATTAATAGTGCCTGATAAGGTTAATGAGTGTATATAATGTGTAGCCATTGGTTTTATTATAATATATAATATATAAAATCAATGGTACCCTCGATGGTACCTATATAGCTTACCGAAAACGCATTTTTAAAACTCCATTACAGCGTTCGATAGTAGATCTCGCACGACAAAAAACTTCATTGAACCGGTATTCCGGTGTATCAGCTTCGACGTTTAAAAACGGCGTTAACAACCATGGCCGCAAAGCATACCCAGAGTCTCCTTCAGTTAACATAAGAAAATTAGTAAAGTAAAAATAGTTACAAACAATACCTATTGACATTAAAACAACTTTTTAGGTTGTGCAATTTTTACCTAACAAAAAGTATGAAGTAAAACCTCGATCATGCAAGCTTGTCATAAATGTCTTAACGTGACTTTCATTCCATATGTGGGAATCATGGGTAGACCCTGGCCATCAGGCTGACACATTTAAAATACGTAAATTGACATCACATATCTTCAAAAATCAATAGTTCAAACAAATTAATAATTAGTACCTACGTATTTATAACGTATAAAAATGCATAGTTGAATGTAATCGTAAATAAATCAATTATTAATACGTATGCCAATTATCTTATTATGATTTTAATAATACTAACGAGTTGAGTATTAATTGAATGATATCCTTTACGATTGACGTAGATGTGTTCGGGATATAACTCATCATTTTTCTTTGGTGGAGTTATAGCAATATGTGTACAATCAATAACACCAACAACTCCTTGTAAGCCATACTTTGAAAAAAATCTGAGAAATCGATAATCGATATCAAATGTAATAAAAAATCAATGATTTAAATATTAAAGCTAAGAATTTTGAGTTGTAGGTACCTAGTACGCACATCATCCAACTCACTGAAATTTCTAGGAAAATGAGCAAATTTATTAAATATGGCAGGATTGGAAAACGCATTTGTCACTTCTTCAATAATCCTACTGACTGAAGGTTGAGACACAGATGCATGTCGATTTTTACCAACATCCATCTGATAACTTCCAGCAGCAAAAAATCGTAAAGCAATAATAACTTTAAAAAAATTCGTAAAATGCATACAATACCTATTGGCTATTATAAACTTTTTGTTGAACTGTATTATTGTTTATAATAGGTATGTATATTAGTTTATCATTGATAAATTATCAATAATAGTCATCACGACTTATTATGTGCCTATTATAGTCACTTAATAATTATACAGATACCTTGTTATATAATATATAATAAATTAAATACTCATAGCCCCATAGGCTATATGCAGTGGTGGCGTTACACGCGGGGGCCAAGGTGGGAAAATGCGCCCTCCCCAAAATTTGATTTTGCCCCTCCATTGCCCCCCTATAACTTAATGTTAAAAATATACAAGTAAATAAATAAATAATAAATTATTATTAATAAATAAAATGGAGGATATTTGAAGTTTAACTGTACCTAGTACATTTGTGATAATAATAAACTAGATATACCTTTTTTTTTATTTTTTTTATTTAGAAATATAACATATCATTACAACCGAAAAATTTTCAGCAATAGATACTTTCCTGAAAATATGGTAACCTAGAAAAAAATTGACAGGTAAAATACGACTATACAAAAAATGGCAAAAGTCGTAATTTAAATGTTGGTTAATCGCTGCAGCCATCGGGTATCATTGTACTAACAAATCTAACTTAAATATCATTACTTATTTAATAAAGTTATTAACATAACTAAATCAAAACCGTAAGTGCAAAAATTAATATAAATGTAAATAGTTTATTTCCACAAACGTGCTTTTGAATTTATATTTATATTTAGAGACTGCAGCAATTAGTTTAATACATTTTAACCAAAATTAACGTTTTTCACCTTATCGTTTTTTGCCTGTCGTTGTTTTGGGCGAATGTAAGTTCCTACACGAGACCTAGCAGGTAAACAAGATACATATGTTAGTTCCTACACGATAAAATAAGGTACATATGTAAGTTCCTACACAGTAAAAAACAGGTACACGTGTAAGCTCCTACACTAAGTATATTATAAGTTATCAATCTAATATCAGTTATATCATATTATAATACTTTCATACATTTTAACCCTTTATTCTATATAATAAATAATTCTTTATAATATTTAATAATTTACCTAATAATAATTCATCATTTATTGTAAAAAAAAATATAAGTAGTGCATTTTATATAATATTTAATAATTTTAAAAATAATAGTTGTAGTATAATAATAATTCATCATTTATTGTAAAAAATATAAAGCAGTGCATTCTATACAATATTTAATAATTAACCTAATAAATATTAGGTATCAATTTAATAATTTTAATATAATAAAACAATAAAAAAAAAAAATATTATATTTTATGAGGTTTATTTCTGAAGCTTATAGCTTTAACGTAGTCATATTGATTAATTTGTTTAGTTGAATATTCTTTTATTTTTTGATTTATAAAATTTTTTTTTCGGCATGTTTTTGACTTATTTTAATTACTAAATTACTCTCAGTTGTTCTTATTTTTATGTATGTATTAACTTGAAATAATTTGAGAATTTCGATAATTTTAAAAATATGCGGATGTTGATGATAAAAATTTGAATTAAAATCCGAATGAAAATTTTCGCATGCGTTTGTCGTGTGTATTCTATCAGAAGATTGTTAAGCCCATATTTTCGGTGGAAAAATACTATTATTTGTAATATAACTAAATTATATAAATTAAATTAGATAGATAGCTTATAAATTATATATTATACAAAATAAAGGGTTAAAATGTATGACAGTATTTTATAGACGTGGATTGATAACTTATAATATATTTAGTGTAGGAACTTACACGTGTACTTTTTTTTTACCCTGTAGGAACTTACACATGTACCTGTCTTCCATCGTGTAGGAACTTACACATCACATATGTAGGAATTAACGTATGTAATTGTCTACCTGTTACTCTCGTGTAGGAACTTACGATTCCCCGTTTTTTTCCGTGTAATTTTTTACCGATTTCTGAGTAGCCATACATAAATGCCCCACCAGAAAATATTTTTGCCTGGTATCCCTTCTCAATAAAAAATGTCTGGCCCCTCCACTGCCAAAATAGAGCAGTATAATATAATATAGCCTATATGCTAATTAGGCTATAGTACCCACTACCCTTAACAGAAATCTTGACTCCCTCACCCTCCAAACAATAATATGCAATGCTCTCATTAATTATTAAATATAATTCAATAATATGTTATTATTTCAAGAATATAAAAAAAAAATAATCGTAATTTTCTTCTACCTATAAACTATAGGTACAGTATTTACGATCATTAGTTGCTTATAGTTACCTACCTACACTAAAAAAACTAAATCGATTTTGTCAAAAATGTTTTTAAGTAAATTTCCCGTTTTCCCGATACTTTTGAAAATAACTTTGAATTTTAAAATTTGGATTCTCAAATGTCGAGCGTATTGAATTTTCTCTCTCATCAGAAAATATGCTGAAGTTTAAAAACAAAGCATTAGGTAAAAAAAAATGTTTACTGACAGGAAAAAAAACCTAATGTAAAATAGGTGAAATATTATATAATTATAATTATATAGTTTCAGAGATCCTTACTTTGCGTTCAATACTGAGTCCTCTAGATGTAGACGGTACATTCATAAAAGGCGTAAGCAAAGTTATAACCCTTTTAGCCAAATTTTTGGACAGCCGATACCTTTTAATGAAATTACGGTCTGACAAGTCTAAGAAAAAAAAAATATAATAGATACATGTTTATAATAGTGACATAATATTTACCAATAGGCAATAACATAATATAATATAGGTAGTGAATATGAAAGAATGTAATTCACTTTTTTTTTGTGGGGGGAGATGATAGGTGATTATTGACATTTGAATATGTAATATTATTATCATGTTCATCGTGCTATTGATATTTACGATGTGTAATATATAATTAGTATTAGATCTTATGCTTATAAAACACGAGGTACCTAGCTTTTAGTCCAACTTAAATACACGTAATAATAGGAGTTTTTTTTCCAAATTGTGCATTTTTACATGCATGTCAGATGCCAAATCCCTAGGAAGCATGTTTGTTTAAGTAGGTAATTCTTGAAAATATGTAACTACACATTCAACGTTTCGCTAATCGCTACCAGGGACGGCTTGGCCCACCGGGATACCGGGAGGTTCCCGGTGGCCTGACCTATTGGGATTTATTATTGGCCTGACGGCTCAACGGCTGAATTACATTATTTTTAATTTTTTTATACTATTATATTATATTATTGTTAATATTTGTAAACTATACCCAATAGAAAAATCCCGATTCGAACACCGTAAATTGTAAATATTTAATAACTAATAAGTAATAACTAGAATTGCCCATTTAACATGGATATTTTATTTTAGTATGCATAAACGCATTATAGTATTGTATATTATGTTTTGTTGGAGGGACTTCCCCTCACGCTCACGATTGCATGGTGGTCAGGGGTGCGCGGGGTTGTATTCATAGCCCATACGCCATCCATTTACTCTATTTATAGTCAAATCCAACTATATTGATGATCGATAGCAATTATTACGTTATTATAATATTATGAGACTTGTTTACGCATCAGCTATTTCCCAACATTATTAATTTTGTTTAAACGGTCTTTAGTCTTATGGGTGCATTTGCGTTTTGAGCTCTTCATCATGAATAGTCTCCGCAGTAGACTGTAATATGAACTAGGAAACGTGCGTTACATTAGTGTAATAATTCATTAGTACTTATTTGATAAAAATATTAAAAATATACGTTACCTTTTGTATAATCGTTTTTATTTAATATAAAACCTGTAAAAAGAAAAGGAGGAGCTGCTCGAGAAAAGAAAAAAGGAAAAAACAGTTATTGGAAGTCGGGAAAAAATATACGAAATTAAATTCATTTTTTTCAATGAATACTACAGGTAGGTGTCTATTTGTTTACCTATTAAATTTTAAAAGTACTCTAGTTTGTAATCTAGTCATCTAAATAGTTATGTAATAATTAGTTGACTGTTTGAGATTAGTTAACTAAATAAATAGTGTATAGCCAAGTTCTCAATAAGGTGGACGGTGGTGTATAGATCATTTTTTAAATAGGAGACTGGTGTCGAAGCAAAATATAATGATCTAGTATATGAACCTAGTACTGTACCTAGAACTTAGAAGTACCTACATAAGTAATTTTATATTTATTTGTTTATCTTTATATTTATGTATCATAGATGGCCAACGATTGGATGATGTAGAAAGTTTTAACAATGATTCACCCAATCTAAATCAAATTGTACCAAGTATTTTAGAAAAAAATGAAAGAGAAATTGAAGAAATAAATGAAAATGGTAATTATTAATTAATTCAAATATTTGTATTTGTTAAATTTTTACTGAATGTAAACAATTTTATGTTGAATACTCTAATATTGTCACTATAATGGATATAAGTGCATTCTATAATTTAGTAGAATTTATTTTAGTTGATTATTGAGACTTAACTAAACTAAAAAAATAAATTATATATTATACAATTGTCAATATTATCATAATATATGTAGGCAGTACTTGCTAGCATAGTAGCATACTACCTTATAATAATATTACAATATTTATTATTATATTACCTAGTACCTAATAATAATAATTTCTGTAAAGAAAATATTATGACTAACATTCTACATATTTATAAATAATAAATAAGCATATTATACCATCTAATATAATTTCATAATTATTACATTTAATTTGATTATAAAATAATTTTGACCAATATGGCTGTACATTAAAAATTAAATTACTACTTCTTTTTTTTTTTTTTTTTTTTTTTTTTTTTTATTGTAGTTGATCGTGATAATGAACTTAGTGAATTGGATAATAATGTCATTGATGCTTTTAAGAAACCAAACTTGGATAATATTTCATTATATTTAAAATTGGATCCGTTTCAACCTACAAATGATACTGATTTACCATTTGTATCAAAAAAAGCATTTTTTCGAAAAGATGGTGTCAAAAGATTATGGATAGGTTTCTGTAAGTCAACTAATAAACTTTTCTGTTTTGTTTGTTTGGCATTTACTTCTCAAGATTCTGTTTTCATAAAAGGATTTGATGATTGGAAACATGTGTACCAAAGAATAAATGAACATGAAAATAGCCATACTCATAGTCACTCATCAGAAGCTTTTTTTCTTAAATCACAGAATAGAGACATTAAAATGTTGTTGACAGTCAATCAAAACAATAAAAAAAAAAGAATATGTTAAAAAAAATAGACTTATTTTGGAAACGATCATAGATGTTTTAAAGTTGATTGGCAAGAGAGGGTTGAGCTATAGAGGCAATAGAAACGAAGGTGCTCACTCTTTAAACAATAAAATATTAGACCACGGAAACTTTTTAGAAATAATAATTTTACTAAGTAAATATGACCCAGTTATAAATGAACACTTCAATACCATAATTGCTAAAAGTGAAACAAAGTTCCTTGCTGGTAAGAAGGGACGTGGAAATTTGTTAACGTTTTTATCAAAAAATACTTTACAATCTATTATAACAATAACTTCTTCTTTAATATCAAATCAAATTGCAACAGAAATTGAAGAATCAAAAATGTTTTCTATTCTTATAGATACAACACAAGACGTAACTGTAATTGATCAATGTTCTATTGTAATAAGATATGTTTTACATGATAGAGTATATGAAAAGTTGGTAGCTGTTAAACCATGTCATGATTCAAGTGGAAAAGGAATGTCAGAACTTCTTTTGAACACTCTTCAAAAATTGGAAATTAATGTAGAAAATTGTATTGGAAATTCGACTGATGGGGCTGCTAATATGCAAGGACAGTACAAAGAAATGACATCATTTTTAACAAAATCATCCCCTAATCAAGTGCATGACGTATGGTGTCATAGTCATATATTAAATTTAGTATTATGTGATGCAATTAAAAATCCTGTTTTAGTTGCATCATTATTTGGATTACTCAGCAAATGTGCTCAGCTCTTTAAAGAATCGTATCTGAGAATGGATGTATGGCGTGAAATAAGCTTACAAGAATTTGGAAAGAAAAATGAAAAAAAAAACAATAATTGTGATGTGAAACTCGATGGTGGTCAAAACAAACCGCTCTTGAACACATTTTCGGTAAATATCAAAATCCAACGGATTCAATGTATCCATGCCTCATTGTAGCATTTTCTAAAATAATTAATAACCAAAAATGCAATCCTGATGTCCGATTAAAGGCAAATAATTTGTTAAATTCACTTTTAAAGTATGATACCATCTTGACAGCACATATTTTTTCTGGAATTTTTAGTATAACTGGCCCTTTGTCAAAATATCTCCAAACTAGTGGCATAGATTTACTCAAATACCAACAGTTAGTAAAAGCAGCATTAAAACAGTTAGAAACATTTAGGCGTGGAATGGAAGACACTGTGTTGTTCAAGTACTAACAGTTGCTTATAAGTATTTATTGTGTCTGCCCGTTACCCAAGTTGCTTGTGAACGATCTTTCTCTACCCTAAAATATATAAAAAATCGGTTAAGAAGTAAACTTAGTAATGAAAACACTGAAGCGTTTATGTTAATGGCGGTTGAAAAAGAAATGTTGGTAAATATTGATAATGATCAAATAATTGATTTACTGTCACAAAAAAGTAATCTACTTTCATCATGTCTTTAAAATTTGTATTAACTTATTATTTATGTTTAAAACATAAAATTAATTATAAAAGCTTAATTACTTTATATTCTTTTTGGTTTGTTATAATATATTTATAAATTATGATTTGTTATAGAAAATTCAAAGCATAGTATTGCTTATTTATATAT
Source organism: Aphis gossypii (assembly GCF_020184175.1). Classification (NCBI taxonomy): domain Eukaryota; kingdom Metazoa; phylum Arthropoda; class Insecta; order Hemiptera; family Aphididae; genus Aphis; species Aphis gossypii. Next base: position 54,349 of record NW_026083091.1, read on the forward strand.
TACAATTATGTTAAATAAATGGTTAAATGAACTTTTTTTTCAATTGTTTAAAGAGAATATATACATATAGGCGTAACTATATAGGCCTTTGCCCTTTAGGCTTAGAAATTGAATTGAGATATACAGTCACAAAATATTGATACTGATTAATTAAAGGTCCATTTATTATTTTTATGTCCTCTTACATTATAAGCTTAAGTCTAAAAAGTTAGGTAAATAAATAATTATAAAATTAATTTGTAGTGTTGGTGAGGGGGGGGATAAAACCTCATATAACTTTGCCTTCCCCACGTCCCCCCTTATATAAACGTCTATGCCGTAAGTATTGAAATGTGGCCTGGTGTAATACATTTTCCCGGCCTGAATTTTTCTCCCAGGCCGTCCCTGATCGCTACGAATTGTATGATATTTTAGAAAAATAAACAAATCTAACTTATGGAAGTACCTATGACTCAACCACCTCGAGTTGAATAAGTTTCAAAAAAGTTTTCAACTTACCTATAAAAGGATCTACTGCTGAATGCTCATGTCTAGGAGCAGCATTGGCATTTTCTTCAACTTGTTCGAGGACTTCCATGCCGGCAAACAATTCATATAAATCCAAATCGTCCATCGTTGGATTTTAAATTTAAAATAATAAAAATCTCAACACAATGAAAAAAACACGTTAAACGGTTAAACTGTAAAAACAAGTCACGGGTGTGCAGGTATACAGTATACACGGTGCGATTGTTAGCATTGTACTGCAATAATGTTTAGAAATGTAATTTTATAACTCGCCAAAATTTAACTTTTTGATATAAAACTATAACTGGGATTTATATATTATAAGTATATCAGAGACGACTTAAACAAGACGATAAGTAAACTATCTGTAGATAAAAACGGTCAACACAATCAACGTTTGATTATGATTTATTTGTGTAGAGCGCAGATTTTTATATGCATTAAAACCAACCAAATATGCGCTAAAAAATCTTAAATACTTATGCATAAATCTAAGCACTAAAATGTTAAAATATGCATGAAAAATAAAAAAATATGCATAAAATGATTAGCAAAAAAAAAAATTAATTTTTGAACATTAGTAAAATAAAGTCAACGTTTAATCATTGTCGTAACACTCGTAACCGTTGTTTTCTTATCTTAGTTTACATATTTTATTTATCCGACTATTGATCTAAGTCTTAAGGCAATATTTGGAAAAACCTTTTATTCCTACAAGTATACTTATTAATTTACTTTGATATTAATCGAAATTATAACAATATAATATTTTTTTCTTATTTTATAACAGACAAAATAGGTAGTTTATATTTAAAAAATGTATAAAAAAAAAACAAAAAAAAACATTCAAATATGAAATTAAAATTTTAAAATAGAAAATTGCAAAATATACAAAAATATTCACTAAAATAGTTCCTTTTTTTGAGTCATTATGTCATGAAATAATATTGTAATGTTCACTTAGCATAAAAGCATACGAACAACCAAAATAAATGCGCAAACGCATACAAATCCGCGCTTTACTTAGGTTATAGAGCTTATAAAATATTATCTATAATTTTTTTCTACGTACATCATGTTAATAATTATTTTTTAATTCAGAATTCTTGATGCAATGAATATTATACTTAAATATATTAAATTATTTACATGATACCATGATATTTTAATAAACATAAATCATAAATTATGACTTTAAGTCTAGTCATTCAATGTTTAAACCGGAGTTTAAACCATAATCTAAACCTTAAAACCGGTTAAATAACATGAATCGGCATACGGAAACCCATCTGAATCAACCGTGTGAATATTTTTCACATGACATAATTGTATCCGTATACGAAAAAGTGTTTAGAATACGGTTTTTTGGGATCATGTGAAAACTCATGTGAAAACCACGATTTTCGTATACGGATCTTTTTCGTATGAGTTTCTGAATAGCCCCCCTGGTTAGTAAAAATTCTATGGAATATTTCTGTGTTTAATTCTTCAAACAGTAACTTAAGTGCATTTATATTTTCTCTCCATCCTTTGATACACGGAGGCTGCTTTCCTGACTTATTATGAATTTTCAAATTATTTAAAAACTTATCAGCATTTTTTAAAAATTCCCAGAGACAGGAATCTTTGGTCAATGGTCTCCTCAAATGTTTTGGTTCATTATATGTTATACTATTAAAAATGTCAAAAAGGCTATCAAAAAATTAAATACATTTGGCAGTGTATGTTGCTTTACTTCTCATTTTATTCAGTGCCACTAGTGTTAATATACCAGAACTAACTGTATGACTTAATGTTTGGGTAGCCAAACAAACCCGCATTGGGGAGAATGGTGGTAGATCCATGTGAATGTTTTTTAATTTTGGTGCTAATCTCAAGGTTTTAGTTTTATCTAAATTATAAAAAGTAACCAAATCTTGCCAGGAATATACTTCACCATCAATGGAAATGTCATACTTTTTAAAGTTATTTCTTATAGATTTTATAAGGTGCGGGCTATCATGGAAAAAATAAATGTTTTCACCTTCAAAATTAATGTAAGGTTTTGTATAAGTGACTCCAAACAAATTACGCATGCACAAGTTATTCGTTCCTTGATCACAAATCATCACTTTTGGTATAAGTCCTATTTCTTTTAATTTTGTTATTGTATGTGCAACAATTTGTTTAAGCCTATATCCTTTGACTGGTCCACTTGAACAAAAAGTACCCAATAACTTGTTTCCCAGGATTAGTGAGACCTTTTATCATTACAACTAAGGCTTGGTCACAGTATTTAATATTCTTTAAATCAACTATTGAATTATCTGCAAAATCTTCAAAACCACTAAATAAATCATTTTTCGAATTGTATGAAATTAATTTTTTGATTGACATTTCATCAATGATTATAGACACTAGTTTGTCCTTATCTTCAACAGACGTAAACTTAGTTTTAAGTATTTCAAAAATATTTGAGTTCAATCCACATGAAACATCTAATAATTGAAGCCAATTCCTTAATGATCGTACAGTTGGAAGACATAGCCATTTCCGCATGAATTTATATGATTTTGGTGAATTATAATATAAACTAAGGGCAAATAATTTTTCATTTTCCTTGTACCTTAAACCTTTCTTTTTCATTTGACTAAGTCTTAGTTGTGTTTGTAAAATAAAATTATTATTTATGGTATTTTGGAAAAGCTTTTTATTTTTTTCCAAAACATTTAGACTTTTCTTTTTAAACATGGCTATTCTCAATTTTTGTTTGGACACTAATTTTTGGTAAGCAATTATTTTTAATTTCAATGATTTTTGCCTTTCTGAGCATAATTGTTGATCATGCATATGGTGTACAGGTAATTTGTAACCTATATAATACAGTATTTTTATAATAATTAATTAATAGGTGCCTACTATTATTATTAACAGTGGTTAATAACTACCTACTCTATATAATGGTGTATACTCCAAACATAGGTTAGGTTAAAACTTAGTTAGCACTCAAAACTTTTTCAATGAAATTGTTAAAATCTAAAATTTACTTACAACACTCAACAATCCATTATCCATAATCCATCCCAAATCAAATAAGTAATAATAACAAAACAAATACATACATGCAACAAATAATATATTAATATGCAGTACCTATAATAATTAATAAATTCAAAAGTATGATTGCTGGGCAATATTTTTGATCATGTTACTCATTGCCATTTTGTACTAGATCACATAATTATGCTTATAGTAAACATTATTACAGATTGTATATTTCATAATAAAATAAACAAAAAATATTGAATAATAAATATTAGATTTATTTTATTAATTAACTAACTAATAATAGGTATATTACAAATCTAAAAGTTACTTACAAGCATTATTTCGATAAGTTATGCTATACACAGACACAAAAACAAAAAAAAAATACCACACATCATTGGAAAACCAATACTTTCATCACTTCGTTCAGTATCTAAAAAACACACTTACGTTTCTTAATATTATTTTCTGAAGCTGTTGGTAGTGGCTTAACAGTTATAATATTTGGAGATTCCAACTCAAGCTCTGACTCAATAAAAAGTCTACGATGGCATAATTTATTCATTGACTTCTCTTGTACTTTAGATTTACCTACATGTTAATTTTTAAAAAAACAATGTAAATTATAAAATAGTGCAAATAGTGCAATCAAATAATAAATAATTGCAGTATAAAAAAAAAAAAAAGTGGGCAAGTGAGTACCGCTCTGCTGTACATTAGATGCCGTATGGATCATTATTATATATTATAGGAGTGTTAAATTTTAATCCAATGATAGTTATCATTGTATACGAAAAACGATTCTGAACGAAGATGATTTGTCAGCCTAGGATATAATTTCTAGTGGTTGGTGAAAAAGGTGGTTTATGTTTTAATGGCCTGAATACAACAAAATTTAAGTTCTTTTATAATAATTGTAAGTTAAACTTATGAAAAACCTTGTATTAAATTTTCAACTCTTAGCTACTTATACAAAAATTTTTATGAAATATACCTACAAAATAATTTGCAAATATTCATGGTTTTGACGAATTTTGGTCAATATTTGAACTTCAAATGCTAATAAAAAAAAATTGTGCCTATGTATTCTTATAATTTTTTAATCACTATAAAAATAACTTATGAGGAACTTTGCATTAAATTTTCAAATATTTTGATAGGGCCAAAAAGATTTTATCGACCCTTCAAAAAAAATTTTTCAGAAAAATTGAAAATTTCAGTTGTCTATAAATAGCTCAAAAAAACTCAAAATATTTTGAAAATTAAATCAAGTAAATAAAATGCCAATCTTAATAACTGGTAAAATTTTCAAGTATCTACGACTTATACTTTTTGAATTATAACAAATATCAAAAATCGTTTGAGGCTAAACCGTTATTTAGCGCGGTTTTGTAAAAATTTAAATTTCAAACACTCATAAAAATTTTTTGTCTGAATCCGGTAGAGTTTTTTTTACAGATATTTGAAAAAAAATGTATGGAAAACCTTGTACCAAATTTTCAAAACTTAGTTATAAAAGAAAAAAAATTTATGATTTTTCAACTTCAAAATTACTTGCAAATTTTCGCGTTTTCGACAGATTTCGTAAAAATTTGAACTATAAACTCTTATAAAAAAAAATTGTGACTAACGATTTTTAATTTTTTTTAGCTACAATAAAAACAACTCATAAGGAATCTTGTGTTAAATTTTCAAAACTTTTTGGTCATCCAAAAATTTTTTATCGACACTTTAAAAAAAATTTCTCAAAAAAATCGAAAATTTCAGTGGTCTATAAATAACTCAAAAAAAGTCAACATTTTTTGAAAATTTAACTATATACAGATACTACTGACATTAACATTTGGTGAAAATTTCAAGTATTTTCAGTGATAAGTTTTTGAATTACAACCATAAAAAAAATCGATTTGGTCGAAAACTGGTTTTGCGTAAAAATTGCCGTTTTTCCGTCATTTTTTTTTGTTTTTCTCAATTTTTTTGAAAAATGTTGGAAAATGTTAACTTTTTACCTCTATAATGCACCAAGGATATTCACTTTTACATCGGAAACCACCCCCATAGTTTGAAATTGGAGCATTATTTCGACTAGTTATGCTGTACACAGACACAAAAACAAAAAAAAAAAAAAACACACACCATTGTAAAATCAATACATTCATCACTTCGTTCAGAATCTAAAACACACACCATTGTAAAATCAATACATTCATCACTTCGTTCAGGGGGTCTATTCTCAAAGCGGTCGAAAAGGGTTTTCGATCAAAATATGATCGAAAAACATTTATTTTCGATCGATTCTAAAATCCGTATTCTCAGACCAGTTTTCGATCGTATATTCGATTTTCGTTTCGACTGGTATTTTGAGATCGAAAAGCTTGGTTTCGATCGTATTCTTCATTTGTTCCTCCATATAATTCGAGATAATAATAGCTTACGGAGTATAGTTTTAACTTTTAACAGTTTTTATTGTTTAACAATTTAGTTTTATTTAATATCATGGCTAATGACGATATTGATCTTATTATGCAATTTAATATAATGCAAAATAACATGCTCGAAGAATGGTTTACTGAACCTCGAAGATACATGGCACAAGAAAATCCATTTGATGGTAATGATTTTGTCCATAAATAATAATAAGTTATTGTAGATAAATTACCAAGTGTTAATTACTTGTTTATATACATTTTTGTAATTTCAGTTTTAACTGATAGACAGTTTATGGGGACCTATCGTTTAAGCAAAGTTCTTGTTGAAGAATTAATTGACATATTATTGCCATTTATAAAAGCGTCAAACACATTAAGTGTGCAAAGAAAGGTAGGTTAAAAATATACCTTCTATATTTTTATAGTTTGCAGGTTTCAGAAGTAAGTGTAACATTTTTCTCGATAGTTTTTAGTAGAAGACTTAAATTAAAATTTATAACATGCCATACTGCTAAGTACAGTTATTTGTACGAGTAGGTATGAGCTATCAGCTATAGGTACCTGTAATTTTTTTTTAAATAATAGATAGGTAATATTGATTATACATATTAGGTACTAGGCGTGATATAATATAAGGTTAATAGGTTAATGACCATAGTCGTCGTATTTTGATTCTTTTTGAAACTATTTATAGCCATGAGAAGTTGTCGTTTTTTTTCATTTATTCTCAATAAATAATTTTTCACTCAATCAAATGATTTGTAAAATAAGGTTCAATATAAGTTTTAGTAGCATAAATAAAAAAAGTCGAACAGAATTTTTTTATCTTAGACTAAAAGTTTACCGGAATGTATTTATAACTAAGAGCAATTTTCTATTTTTATTAATTTAATAATGAAAGGTTGTATGATTGCGTACTTAGCTGGCTCACCGTCTTTTCTATGAATCTTTTTTTTATGCAACGATATCGTTGAATTCAAATTTAACACTTCTATTAGGATAACATAATTTAAAACTACTATACAGCAGAGTGATACTCACTTGTCTACCATTTTAATTAATGACAACATAATATGAATCTTGAATAATATGGTTAAGCCGTTTAGCCGTAAAGGTCCTAATGGCTATTGATTTTTTAAATTACACTTAGGTTCTCACAGCTTTGAGGTTTTATGCAAGTGGGAGTTACCAACAGGATATAGGTGAGCATAGAGGTGCAGCTCTCAGTCAAGCATCTGTCAGCAGGTGTCTTACGGAAGTAACTGAAGCTTTGAATAACCCTAGAATTATGAATAAGTATATTCATTTTCCTGCAAATTTGTTAGAACTAAATATTGTTCGTCGAGGGTGAGTTACATTTTAATAATAATTTTAATTGCTTATAGTTTTTGATAGTGCCGTACATTAAATGGACCACATGGTATAAAATATAATATTTACATATTCATTCATCATAATATTATATTTCTTATTTGCCAGTTAGTATTGTATTATTTAATTAATTTGTTTATATATATAATATATATATATTTATAGTTGTATTATAAAATCATTAATATCAGGCTATTTAGATGGCCACTATCTACGTACTTTTACACAATTAATTATATTTACCTATTCTTAGTTCTTAACAAATATAATATATTTACATTTATCATATTTTTATGATGCTGTAAACCTGGGGTCGACAACTCGCGGCCCGCGATTACAATTTATAATGAATTATTAATTAGTATAAAAATATAGAATATCACATTATGTTAGTCGATAAAAAAATTAAACTTTAAATAAAGTAAGGTGTATGGCTCGTGAAAATGTTTTTTATTTTATTCCCCTTGACACCAAAAAAGTTGCGACCCTTGCTGTAAACTAACAATAGTTTGATTCTTATGGTTTTAAAATATCTAGTTATTAGTTTGAATATTTCCCACCAGATTTTATGACAAGTATTCAATTCCTGGGATCGTTGGAGTTATTGATGGAACCCATATAGCTATTGTCCCTCCAAAGTCTGATGATGAACTATACCCTGAGCATATATATGTCAACCGAAAAGGTTATCATAGTATAAATACTCAACTTGTGAGTCCTTAAACATATTTATTTAATATTATTTAGTAGGTATAAGTATCATTGCATAAAAACAAACAACTCAATAATTATTATTTAATTTAATAGCAATTATCAAAATATTGTTATTATTATAGATATGTGACTCAGACTTAAAAATATTGAACGTGTGTTCAAAGTTCCCAGGAAGTGCTCATGATAGCCATATATGGCGTTTAAGTGTTGTGCAAGATGTGTTAAGACATTTACATACTATTGGACAGACATCATATTTTTTGCTTGGTGATTCTAGATATGGACTTAAACCATGGTTGATGACACCGATATATGAACCCCTAGAAAATAGTCCAGAAGCACGGTATAATAAGTGGTTCGGTAAAACCAGATCAATAATTGAGCGTTGCAATGGTGTGTTGAAAATGCGTTTCAGATGCCTTTTAAAACACAGAGTTCTCCATTACTCGCCAGAAAAGGCAGCTAGTATTATTAACGCATGTGTAATATTACACAAAATTTGTATCACAAATAATTTACCATTAGTAAATATTGAGGAAAGAGAAGATATTGATTTAGGCATATATAATGATTTACCAGTAATTAATTATGTGAACCAAATTAATCCAGAACTTACAGCAGGAAAAAGATACCAACAACAAATTATTTCTAGATACTTTCAATAAACACTTCTTTATTTAACAAGATATCATTAAAAAATAAATTATTAAAATTATATAAGATAGCATATCATATTATTTTTTTTTATTAACTATAAAATTTTTTTTATCAGATATTTTATAAATTTAGTATGGGTAGCAGATTAAAACATATGATAAAAAAAGATTAATCTAAAATAAATTATAAAAGGTACCTATATATTTTATATTATTAAATGTTATATTATATTTTATTATAGACAATTTTCTAATGATATTTATATGTTATAAAACCTTAAAATATGTTAAAAAAAACAGGATTATATTAAGTACTTTTTTTCTAGTGCAGCTGCGATTCTTTCTTTTGCTTCTGTTCTCCTTTTTAAAAGATGAAGTTTAGCAATATAATAATTTTTTAAAATTTCATTTCTTGCATCATTTGTTTCTACCATATGCATAGAAGCATTTACAGATTCTTTTAAGACACCAATTTTACTAAAATGTTTTAATTATATTATGTTAGAACTTAGAATTTTTTAATTTGTAAATAAATATATTATATTACTTTAGGGGAAAAAATAGGAATTAAAATACCTTTTTGAATTATCTGTTGTTAAATTTGGTTGACCATTAACCTTACCAGCAAATTGTATATTATTAATAGCAGTTGTGAAACAGTCATCAACATTTAAGTGGGTTGGGTTTTCTTGTACAGGTAGGTTGAGATCACTTATATCTACACTGATGGATTTTTAAAATAATTAAACTACTAACATAATATACCTGTCATATTATATTTAATTAACATTAACATACCTATTTAAATTTAAATCATCTTCAATTTCAGGTAAAATATTATCAGTCACAGGTCTAAAATTATAATATTATAACACATTTTTTTAAATATTCACTATATAGTAAATAATAACTACTGTTTGTAAAAATTACTTTGTAAAACAAAATTAAAGGAAAAATTGGTCAATAACTTAGGTATTTAAGTAGGTAACATAAAACCAATACAAAAAATTGTGGTCAGCTAAATATAAAATAATAGTTTTATTTTGAGCAATACTTTGGTTGGATTAGTTGATATTAAAACCATTTTTACCTTATAAGAGTGGTATTTTATAAATATTTATTACTTACAATAAAACACAATTAGGCTCAACAACCTGTTCATCTTCTATAACCATCTGATAACCTTCAAAGCTTACAGTAGGTTCAGCAGTGTTTGGATGTCCACTAATAGGTACCTCTCCAATAATATTTAAAATTTGATCTTCCCATTCATCAGTCCTTTCATTTTCATTGTCCCCCCCACCAGTTCTTCTACAACTTTTTTTGTATTCAACACTTCTTGTCTTAACATTACTTTTTAAGTCTATCCAACACTAAAATTTTATAGCAAGCAATATTATATGTTGAAAATGAGTCATAAGATCTAAGTTACACTTAGATCATTGTTAAAATAATAATAATAAAAATATTTTGTGTAGTTCACAAATATTAAGATATTCTTGTAATTATATAATATCATGTACTATAATATCTACAGTATATTCTGACATTTTCACAGGCTTCTTATGGATTCTACAATAATTAGTCAGTAGCATGGCTACTTCATTATTGATTATTAAATTGAAAATATATTTATTAATAGAATATTATGACTACATTTTTAAGAATTTTGCTTTTTAGAGAATTTTTTGACATTATAAGTACATTTTTTATGTTTTAAAGTAATTTTTATATAGGAATTGATACAATTTTATAAAAATTAAGCAGCACCTGATTGTACAGTGCTATTATGAAACACAAGGTAAAAGTATAACAAATATATTTACCTAAATTGTATATTTAGTTTTTGGAAATCACTTTCAAAGTAAAATGGAAAACTAGTAGATGATGAATTTGATACGAATACTAATAATAATAATTAATACCTAAGAATAAAAATATATATAATAAAACAAATTTGTTAAAAATAATTTTAAAAGCATCTAAAAAAAAAATTCTGTTATGAGTGCACTAAGTTGTATGTTTTAAGTCATTTTTCTAGTTTTTTAGAGCATTTAAATCCGTTCCCTAAATTTATGAGTATTAAATTAAAATTTTTACATTGATCACACCATGAATTTAGAAAACTGTCTTGCACTCTTGCATTAAAGCACAATGGGCATAGGTATACGACAAAAGTGAATAGGTTATGAGAAATACGATTAATTACTTTTTTCCATTTTAATGGATCTTTAGTGGCTCCTACGATTGAATTAAGTTCATCACTTATTTGTTGCCACAGTTGTTTGGCATTTTTATTTGTATATGAAGAACCTAATATTCCCTTTTGAAGTTCCGGGTGTGACTGCTTGAAGGAAATTAATGCTTCCTTCTGAGCAAATGATACTGACTTACCTTTATATTTTTTGGACATTTTAAAATTTTATAGACTTAACTTTTACTTTAAAAATTTGTTGCTCGGTTGCAGGCGTTTAGCTAGTGTAGTAGTGTACAGTCTTTATATACGGAACAAAGAACATCCCTCGTTATTTTTAATTATTTAATTATTTTTTGTGATCAGCTGTTGCGTTTTCTCATGGAATAATAAGAAATTAAGTGATAACATTTCAATAGTCGAAAACTAGATCGAAAATCACATATTCGATATTTGAATTTTCGATCAGCTTTTGAGAATATCGTAAATCGAAAAATAACGATCGAATCGTTTATTTCGATCGAAAGTTGACCATCGAATAAATATTTTCGACGTACGTTTTCGATTGATTTGAGAATAGGCCCCCAGAATCTAAAATAGAACTAACCTTGGAAATTAGTAATGGATTGTACCACATGAGGACTCAAAACTTTAGGTAATGATGTTAATACAGATGGAATAGAGTCTTTGAACAATAATCTGTATATATACATATGTAATTTGAAACAATTAGGAAATTAGATAATATTTACTTAATTAATAATTACTTAGATGACTTAATGTCTTAATATATAGTAAAATTAAAGACTTTACTATGTAACAGTTGAATAACTCACGTTTTATTTCCTACACCTTTCCATATAATATAATCAGATGATTTGAAATGATCAGAACATATAACTCGGTTTTTGTTTAAAAATCTAGCACCTTGAGTTTTAAAAACATCCATAATTTCTGAACTTCCACACCACTCGACCCATTTTTTACACCTATATTAGTTTGTATTTCAATCATTAAATGCAATTTCTGGTTGTATAAATATATTCAAAATTATATTACCAAAAATAATATCAAACTATTTAATCTACAATTGTTATTTATTTTTATTTAGAAGCATATTTTTCTGTACAGAAACTTACAATTCTTCATTGGCTGGAAATCTATGAAAAGCCAAGTTTGGATTTATTTTCCCTGTATTGTAACAATATTTTGTTGAACATGACTTTTTAGAACACATTTTCATAAGTTTATACAAAACGAATGAAAACAATTTACAAAATAAATAGTATAGACATAAACTAATTAACTACAATAAGTACCTATACATCTTGGTAGTAAGTCTCATAAAAGTTTTAAGTACAAAGCAACCATTGCTGTTTATTTATAGTGCTTATACGAAAGCCAATGGTTATTTTTGTTTACAACCATTTCACATTTTGGCGGGATTTAATATTATGTAAATTACACCTGGGATATAGGCAAAAACAGTACAACTGAGGGCTCCGTATGTCACTGCTGATTATCATTGACATTCTCGTATTATCATTTATAGTATTTGATTTAACATATCCGTATATTCACTCGTGGTTGCTCCCTTGTTATTTATTCTATGTTGCATTAATTCAAACTTATTTAGGTTTTCTTTTAATTTTCTTAAAGTAGTATTATCCTGTATAGGAATTGTTTGTAAAATATTTTTTTTAAGACCTTTTAGTACATAAATGCAGATATCTTCTTCATTCATTTTATTATCAATCTGTCTACACAAGCTTTCTATTTCTGTCATAAAATTCGTTGCTGTTTCGGACTCTCCCTGTCTCTTATTTTCTAAAATTTTTTTTAATAATGCTATGTGCTCTATAGGGAGATATTGTTCTATGAACGCCTCTTCCATTTCCTTCCATGTCCAGCTATATTTTATATTGTATAAATTGTCCAAAAAATTGCTAGCTGTACCTCTTACAAATATGGGTAAACATTTTATTTTGTCTTTTTCCGACCAGTTATTAAACTCTGTAATCATTGAATATTGTCTCAAAAATATTTTTACGTCCTCATTTCCCTTGAAATGTTCCGGAGTTACGTGTAGGGTTTTCGGTCTTTCATTCATGATGTTTTTCTCTTGTTTTCTGTCTGTAGTGTTATTTATTAGTTGTTCCTCCTTATTCACTTTTATAATTAAATCTATTTTGTTGTTCTCACTTATTAAATTAATTTTATTTCCCGAATCAATGTTTAAATTTTTATTTGCACTGAAAAAAAAGATGTTCTTAATATGAATAAACGCCATTTATTGATCATTTTGTTTGACACAACGAATGTTTTTATTATTTCAACATAATATTGTTTATTGATAAACAATAATTGTGGTTAATAACATAAGCTTGTGTTTGTGGACACAATTAATTTTTACTCATCAGTTGTACTCAATATATTTATTAAAATAATAATTGATGATATTAAAACGATAAATAAATGGTTTGTTACTTAAATAAGTGAAATAGTTAGACTAATGAATTTGATTATCCTATTTATAAACGGTATTAATATTACGTAAAAGTAGGGTTGCCATACGTCCCGGTTTTACCGGGACACTACCGGTTTTTAACTAAGTGTCCCGATGTCCCGAGAAAGTGTTTCGGGACAGCGATTTGTCCCGGTTTCAAAATTTCACTCGATAAAATACCGATTTTCAATTATGAAAAAACATTATCTTCCTACACATTACAAAATGCAAGATTATATGCTCGATAATCGTAGGTGGGTATTTTATTTTTAGACTTTGTATGGTCAAACCCAAAATATATTACCACGATAATCATAAACTTAATGGCTTTAATGAAAACCGTTACGTCACTACGGTAGTATTGTAATAATGTTATCTACTTTAGAGTTTATTAGTTTAATGTTCAGTATCGTTGTACACGTAAGTTCTTAGTTCACCGCCGTATGGCTACGACTATAGATTTTCGACTTCCGTTCGTGTAAAATAACTAAAATATTTAATTTTTTTGATTAAATTAATTTATGTGAGCTTTTTTTCTCGTTGCGACATAATGCCACCAACACGGAGTGGTAAACGGTTATGTAGATTTACAGAAAAATTGCAAAGTGAATTCACGTTTTTGAAAAAAGTTCGTAACGATAACGATTATGATGTGTACTGCACAATTTGTTCGAGTTCATTTTCCGTCAGTCATGGAGGTCGTTCAGATATAACCGATCATTTAAAAAGAAATAAACATAAAACGGCGAAACAATCATCCACATTCAGTTCAGTAAGTAATTATTTTACACCTTTAATGGCAGATGATATTACATTAAAACTTGCAGCAAAAGAGGTAACTTTTGTATACCATACAATTTCGCATTCTCAAAGTTTTAATTCAATGACGTGTACATCAACTTTAATTCGTAAGCTATTTGACCAAAAAAAAATTCACAGCTGCTCGAACTAAAACAAGAGAAATTGCTGTAAATGTGATTGCTCCTTTTGCTGGTCAGTTAACGATAGACGATTTAAAAAAAGTTAACTTTGTATCTATTTTAGTTGATGCTTCTAATCATAAAGCTATTAAATTAGTACCAGTACTTGTACGTTATTTTTCACCTACCACTGGTGTAAAAAATAACATTTTAGAGTTTTCTAATTTACCAGGAGAAACTGCTGATTTAATTTATAACCAAATCATTAAAGTTCTAAATAATTTTAATTTAAAAGAAAAAATCATCAGTTATTCTGCCGACAACACTAATACCAATTTTGGAGGTCTTCAAAGAAAAGGAAAAAATAATATTTTTACAAAATTAAAAGAAACCCTAAACAGAGATATTTTAGGAATGGGTTGTTACGCACATATTATTCACAACAGTATTCAGTGTGCTTCAGATTCTTGGCCAATTGATATTGAGAGTATAGTATGCAAAATTTTTAGTTTTTTCCATATTTACACAGTTCGTGTTGAAAATCTAAAGGAATTTTGCGATTTTGCTGACGTGCAGTACAAGGATTACTCTCTCATTCAAAAACAAGGTGGCTTCTCTTTTTCCTGCTATTGAACGCATTATATCAATTTTTGATGGTTTAAAATCATATTTTTTGTCCCAAAACAATTGTCCAAATGCTCTTAAAATTTTTTTTGAAAATGAAAGTGCTTTGTTATGGCTTAAGTTTTTGTGTAGTCAGTTAAAAACTATAAACTCGTATATAAAGAAAGTTGAAAGCCAAAAATTATCGGCGATTGAATTAATGATTATTATGGAAGACCTTATGGAGAAAATCGAAAACAAAAGAAAAGATCGGTTTCTCACGGTAGAAATTAAAAATATCGTAACAAAACTTGAGGGCGAAGGACTTATCAATAGAAAAAATTTCGAAAGTAAATGTGATGAATTTTATGTACTTTGTTACAACTATTTACAAAAGTGGAACAATTCAAATCAACATGTTACTAATTTAAAATCAATGAAATGGATAACATTAGCCCCAAAGACAATAGTAAATTGGGAAAATGTCAAGAAATCAGTAATCTTTATAAAAACCATAATGTTAAATAATATTAATTTTGATGAAAAAACGTTTTTTGAACAATTCAAAATTTTTGAAAAAATTTTTCATCAACAAAATGACGAGTGGCATTGTCAAGAAATAGAAAATAATGGATATACATTTTCAAAATATTCACCGATAACAATCATGCATTTTTTGAGCTATTAAAAGTTGTTGAATTTAGTTTTGTTTTACCGGGTTCAAATGCAGCTGTGGAACGTGTTTTTTCACTGATGAATAGCACATGGACAAATTCAAGAAACAAACTTGATATAAAAACGGTAGAAGCTTCTCTTATCATAAAAACGTGCTTCAATAATATATCTTGTGAAGAATTCTACAACCGAATTTCGGTAAACAAGTCTTTATTAAAACAAGTTCATGGATCAGCCAAATATGTAGTAAAATCAACAGAAGAAACCCTGGACTCCGAAAGTTCCGAAGACTAAGAATATAAATTATTATTATTATATTGCTTGTAAACATAATTTATTCAAAAAAAAAAAAATATACATTCCTATAATCTATTTATATATATATTATAATAATGATCAAAAAAAGTAAATATTATTTTATTATTATTTTTAATTTATATACATATTTTTCTTTCATATGGCGATATATATATATATATAATATTTATCCATTCAAAATGTCCCGGGTTCAGAAAAATATAATCTGGTAACCCTACGTAAAAGTATATTTTTTAATTCAATGTTTATGTTTATTGAACTTAATAATATGATATTTATAAACGTATTGTCATGTTAAAGAACGATTATCATTAATCTAATAATTTTGGTAATGAATAATATAAAAAACTTATTATTATATCAATAAACGATGCCGTTAATACAACGTATTTTGTAAGAATGGGTAAAAAACGTATTTATAAATACCATAAACATTATTCATTATATTAAAAATAATGTGATTGATTTGTTTATCAATAATATAACAATGGTGAATATCACGTACAAGATTTTGTTATTAACAACCAAGTTATCATTCCATATCGCGGATTCAATATTTTGACACTTTTGACAGTGCTCAGTCCGTTAACCATTTCCTTTTAAAACAAGTTAAAAGTGTGGTGCTTTAAAAAAAGGTGTCTTTCGTGTGCTGTCGACAAAAAGCCAAGGTAAGTTATACACAAATATATTATATATAATTATTTTTTTATATTCTGAAAGGAGTGGGGCCATTTTTTTGTTATATATAACTCAAATGTAGGTATGTAGAAAATAAGTGTGTTTTTGTTTTTCGGAAATGTATCGTTTTGGAAAAAAAATAATGAAAATAGTAGGTATGTTTTGTATAATATTATACAAACTGATTGAATTTAAAATTAATTATTTCTATGAAAAAGTTTTTATTGGGAAATAAATAATAATTATTGTTAGCAGGAGTGGCTCAAGGTATAGGTGGCACTTTATTAGGGGGCAGTATTTTCATAGCAGTGTTATTATTATTTTAGGGGCGGCCTAAATATTTGCCTAAAATTTGATTTTGCCTAGTGCACTATTTTTGCTTGAGCCGGCCCTGATGGTTAGGATTAGATCCTTTTCATAATATGGACACGCGTATCATATGCTTGAGTTTCGTACATGTGCGATTCAGTTTACATTGTTTACAAATATACGCGCCGACGACGGCACTGGAGGAACCGTTTCTCCCGTAGCTATCGCGCGTAAGTACATAATATTTTGAAACGCAGCACAATGTATACGCGTCAATGTGAAAGACTACTAAATAATTATACAATATTTATTATTATTATTATTTTTATTTATTACTTATTAGACACCGTACCAGACAAATCATTTAACAATGTTATATAAGAATAATAATTGAGGCGCTTAGTTTCAAAACAAATTAACCCACAAATCCAATATTCTTAGAAAATACCTATACCTAATAGTACTTGCAGAATTTTTTATTTTTCAATAATTTTTGTAACAAAATAATAGTAAGTATCTATAATATAATTTGAATATGAAATTTTTTTTCAAGGATTTTATTTTTTTGAATATTGGTTAGTTTTTTACCTTAAGGTTGATTAGCCCGCTTTAGCAATATAATTAATAATAAAATATACTTATTTAATCTGTTCTAAATATTTTTTTCTAGGTGTCATTTACATACATAGGTTCTAACTTATATTAGTATATATATATATATCTATATTCTATATCTAAAAAAAATGTTATGTTTCATTTGTAAGTCATCTCATAATGATCTTGATAAACTTATTTTACATTTTAAACACTCACATAATTTGAATAGTAAATCTCCTGTTAGATGCGATGATTGTGGCCAAATGTTTACACTATAGTCTAGATTTAAAAGACACGTACAACGGCAACGCTTAAATACTCAGAGTAATTCAAATAATGACAATATTAATTTGCATGGTTCTATGAATAAAACTAGTTCTTTATCTATGGATAGTAATATTCCGATATTAACCACTAATTTTAACGTATCTAATGAGTTCATATCCAATAATACATATACTGAAGCTCCTATAAATGAAACAGTAGATACTGCACACGAAAAATTCGATTTCGATAAACATTTAAAAACAAATATAAATATGACGTTAACATTTTCTCTTTTTCTCCACAATAACAATAATTTTACTAGAAAAGATGTGTTAGAAGTTCAAGAACACGTAAACAAATATGTAGTTAAGCCATTGTTAGATACTGTCATGAATTTAGCAAAATCCAGTTGTCAATACCAACTGCCCGCTTTATATAACGACTTTTCTATTTTAGTTTCAAATTTACGTAATACTTTTAAATTATTTGACTCCGATTATAAACTCTATAATTTCTTAAAAAATGAAGGTTATGTAACTAATTTTAAAGAGGTGACAATCAATAACCAATTAGTACCAGCTCA
Source organism: Aphis gossypii (assembly GCF_020184175.1). Taxonomy (NCBI): domain Eukaryota; kingdom Metazoa; phylum Arthropoda; class Insecta; order Hemiptera; family Aphididae; genus Aphis; species Aphis gossypii. Next base: position 72,703 of record NW_026083091.1, read on the forward strand.
TCGAGCTGGCATATTAGAAAACAAACAAATAACGACCTAAGGTATTTTAATGCCATTAAAATTCCAATTTAAAGCATTTTTGAAAGAAATCAATTAATCACACCTACTATTAACTATATGAACTTTTTGGAACAAAATAATGTTAAGCTAACTAAATTTTGTACAAGGTGAACTGTGGAGGAAAAAAATAAAATTATACCTGGGAAAAAATGTGATACCTTATATTCTATACGTGGATGATTTCGAAATAAACAACCCACTTGGGTCTAATTCTTTAAAGCATTCTATCTGTAATTTATATTACTCTTTTCCGTGTTTGCCAATAGAAGAATCCAAATTAGAAAATATTTTTTATGCTGCTATAACGAAGTCCTCAGATTTAAAACAATTTGGAAACGAAACATGTTTTGAATGCCTCATAGATGAGTTGAAAAAATTAGAAATTGATGGCATAGATATTAACTCATCAACACCGAACGTCACCATATGGGTACACCTGTATTGCTATTTTCACAATACGATTGGGGAAACCCATAAAGATATATTTCTTGTAACATTATTGCATCAGAGTGTATGTTATCTGCACTTCATTTTGGTATTATGTTTAACAGTTTATTCGTAAACAGTGTCTTATGACAATGTATTATTTCAACGAAGATTTTAAAATGAGCGATTTTTTTGATTTTTCCGGTATTCGGCTACAGTGAGTATAAACTTTTATTATTAATGAATAGTTGATACATTATTTGCATCTAATATATTTATCTGAGTATTTTTTTTCAATTAGTTATTTCTATTATGACTTATGCTTTGTTTAGTAAGGTGTCACCACATGGGCCCATTCGTCTTATATGTTATGATGTGACTATGAGATTGACGTTTTATATATTATTTTTTCAGAAACGGTCTTACAGTAGAAGATGCTTTGAATATTTTAGATGATTTTGGCGATTTGGAAGCAGCAAATATATACATTGAACCTCCTGATCCAAATGAAATAACTGATGAAGATTCTGGTGACGAAGATGGAGGACTTGTAGATAATTTATGTGGTCGGCAATTACAAGCATCTGCGGAAATCGAATTTACAAATGGACAACGAGTGGGCGATTTTTCAACAAATGATCAAGAATCTATTCCTGATCCTTCGTTTACACATAAAAATTTTATATTTCCAACTGTTGAACAACCAAAATGGACTCGAGGTAATCTAGAATTTAATGGAAGTTTTTCAAAACCTAATTATTTGTTTTATACTGGAATGTCACCCACTCATCTTTTTGAACTTTTTTTTGATGACGAAGTAATTAAGTTGCTCATAACTGAATCATTGAACTATGCAATTTATAAAGGTTTTAAAAATACTAATTTGTGTACAGACGAAATTAAGTGTTTTGTTGGTATTTTGATTTTGTCCGGTTATAATACATTGCCTGGACGTCGCTATTATTAGGATACTTCTCCTGATATGCAAAATATAATTGTACGGGATTGTATGCGTCGCGATAGGTTTGAAGAAATTTGTCGTATATTGCATTGTGCAGATAACTCTAATATAAATGCTGATAAATATTATAAGTTAAGGCCTTTAAAAAATCTTTTACAAAGTCGTTTTATTAAAACACTTTGTTCCTGAACAAGAACTAAATTATGACGATAGCATGATTAAATATTTTGGACGACACTCTTGTAAACAGTTCATTAGAGGAAAGCCAATACGGTTTGGTTTTAAAGCATGGTGTATAAATACAGCTTCAGGTTACCTTGAAAATTTTGATTTTTACCAGGGTAATAATCCGAATACAACACCTGAAATTAAATTATACTTTGGCAAATGCATTGCTCCATTTTACGAAATGCTGAAAGAATTTCCAACCGAAAAAATGAATTTACCATATAAATTTTTTTTCGATAATTTATTCACTAACCAAACACTTTTACGTTTTTTATCGGAAAATGGTTATAATGGTACAGGAACGATACGAATTTACGCTTACCAAAAAATATAAAGCTTACGGAAAAAACAGCTTGGAAAAATAAAGATAGAGGAACTTTTGAATATATATTGGACAAAAATAATGGAATACATTATTCAACATGGTTAGACAATTCTGTCATAACAGTAGCTTCTACGTGTTTTAGAAGTATTCCTACATCAGGAGTTAAAAGATTTTCCAGAAAAGAAAAAAAAACAATAATTGTTCAGCGTCCCCTTTGTATTGGTCAATATAATCAATTTATGGGTAGTACTGATTTAATGGACGAGAATGTAAATAGATATAGAATTGGTTTGCGTGGTAAGAAATGATGGTGGTGTTTGTTTACTTGGCTTATCGATATATCAATACAAAGTGCTTGGATCCTTCACAAAAAATCTGGAGGCAATCTATCTCAACATGAATTTAGACGCGAATACGCGATATCGTGAAGACATATTTGATTACCTACAGAAATTTACCAAAACGACCAGGACCTTTGGCTAAAATTCCTGATGCTGAGCGATATGACGGTAGAGATCATCTAATAATACCATTAGCTAATGGTATGAGGAAAAGATGTGGAGCAGACAATTGTACGTCCAAAGGACGTACACAGTGTTTAAAATACAATGTTGGACTATGTGCAATGTGCTTTGCTTCATATCATAGTAAATAATATAATAAATGATAGATATTTTACTTAATATTCTATTATATAATTTATTTATACATAAGATATTGCTTTTCATAAAATAAAAAATTACAGTTATAATTTCAATAAAATATTTTTCTAAAAAAAAAAAAATAGGGTAATTGCCGTGTGTACCCATATGGTGACGCCTTAAATCTCAGAGTAGGCGTATGTAAATTTTTTTTTTTTTGTTTTGTTTCATTAATGTATAATACATGAACCTATTTATGGCAAAAAAAGGACAAAACTAAAAAAATAAAAATTCTCGTAGCTGATGGGTTAATGATGGAAATAATGTAATGATCAAAGTACATTTTATTTTAGGTTTGGTTGTAGGTGACAATTTAGGATTAAACTGTTTTCTCAACTTTAGCAAATAGTTCTCTAGTAATTATTTTTGTAGACTTTGCAGAGCTCCAAAAGTAAATACCAAAAAATTAATTTGTGAAATTTCAGAAATAACGCGCACAGTTGAAAACTATCAAATTGATGCTACCGATCCTAACTCTAAAGGAGTAGTTAAAGAATCCTTACTAAATAATATACCATCTTTCCACGTTGTGAAAAATTACTATGCTGATATCATGCATGACCTTTTTGAAGGAGTTTGTCATTATAATACCATTCATATAATTAATCATTTTATAACGTCAATGAAATATTTTGATTTGGATACTTTAAATTTTCGAAAGCAATTGTTTGATTATGGATCAAAAGAAATTGAGAATCTTTCACCCAAAATAGAGTCTTATCATCTTAAAAAAAAAAAAATCAAAAATGTCAGCTAGGGAAATGATGACTTCATCATGTATTTTCCCATTATGATCGGAGATTTAGTTCCTTCTGATGACGTTGTTTGGAAATTTCTTATCAACTTTGTTGAAATTGTTGATATATTAATTTGTTTTGAGATTGACGAGTGCAGTATACAAATTTTGGAAAATAAAATTAAAATATATAACTCGGACTACATCACTTTATTTAATGACACACTTAAGCTGAAATTTCACAACTTGAAGCATTACCCAAATATTATTAGACAATCAGGACCTCTTAGAAACATTTGGTGTTTCAATTTTGAACAGAAACATAAACAATTTAAAATTTACTCACATTGTATAACGTCACGAAAAAATATATGTTATACATTGGCTAAAAAGTATGAACTAAAATTTGCATTTCAATTATTAAAAGGCTCAAACTTTGCTAATGCTATTACTTCAAATGATAAGTATATAGTAGATAGTAATTTCATAAATCTTATTAAGGATAAATTACAATACGCTAGTGACGTTTCCATCGAATTGTATTCACGTCTATATTTTAAAGGAATTGAATACAGAAACGGTTATTATATTTCAGTTTTTAACAAAGATATTATGTTATATTTGATACTAAAATTGTAATTGTAGAGCAGAAAAAAGTTTTATTTTTTTGTCAGCATTTACGGAGTGTAAAATTCGATAACCATATACTTGCTTATGAAGTAGATCCTTTAAACTTGGGTCCTTTTTCACTAATATCTACTGATGAAATAATTGGACCACCCGTACATTTAATTACAACTGCTAGATGGAAAAAAGTTATACGTCTTAAAGAATATTATCGATGCATTTAGTTCTACTTTATTTATAAATATTCAATAATTACTAATTAATAATAATAATAATTGTTAATAAATAATAATGTATGTATAATTTTAGGTAATTTTTTAAAACAAATTAAGCTTTTTATAAATTATTGTAAAGATCATTATGTGAATTAAACTAATAATGTACTACTTTAATTCTAATTTTAAATTTAACTATACATTTAATTAACTGTCAGAAAATGGACAAACCGAATATTATAATGACCACTTCAGAAACAGAAGATGCTAAAATTATGGAAGCACTTTTTTGTGTACCACCACTACTTCTGCAATCAAGAGATATGAATGATGAAGATCTCAACACAACAAACTCACATATTGAATATAGTATTATGGACATTTCTCATCCAGATGTTAATCATGGGGTATTAACCGTTGAATAGCCAACAACCGAAGAACTAGAACTCAGATCATTGTTGTCTGAATGGAATCTTGAAGTGTTAGCTGATGAGTTCATGGTATACGATTATTTTTAATTCTAAAAGTATCATATTATTAATAATGTAATAAATTAGTAACTTTTTTTTATGCTTTACAGCTCAAAACGTTTTTGTTGATGTCTTAAAAATTGTCTAACGTCACCAAATTGAACGTTTACTCAAAGGGTTTGATCTAGGGATGCAATTTAAATTTGAAGACAAATTAGAAAAATGGCGTGAATTTATTGGAATTCCCCTTTGTCCAATAAATCAAGATTATCGAAGCACATCATCCAGTTCTGTTTCTTCTTCTTGTTCATCGATCACTAAAACATCACCTACACGGTTTATGCTATACCAGATATCTACACCTAGTCCTGAAAACGCATGTATCGGGATGATGCTATCTGACATTCTAAATGAAACTTCAAGAGGAAAGGGCCTTGTTGATTATTATAACAAGTTTTTAGGTTTTCATGAAGATCAAAGATCTGTGCTCATTTCCTTAATTGCTCATTACTATGAAGAGAAAGGTGTTAAGATGTCTCTTGCTGCCAGTTACCAATTAGAAAAACAAATTCTGAAAAGGTTTCCGTCTGAGAAATTGGTAATAAACAATTATTATTATTATTGTTATTGGTCATTATTGTACGATAAAATACCGCCATTTTATTTTTTTAGGAATATTACAGAACTGCAAAAAGAGGCAAACTTTCTAACAAATTTTATAATTTAACAACGTCATTTAAAGTGGTATCAGGACCTCTGGAACACTCTGCAAGAAAAAAATCTTCTGTTAATTCAGATAAATTCAGCAGACATTTAAAAAATTTCCGTAAAACATCCTTATTTATTACCTACTTATAGACTATACTACTATACTATTAATAAAAAATATTATTTTTCAGAGCCAGAAAATGATGCGGAAAGCTGTATTAAAGCACTTTAATTTGATAATTTAAGTTCATATGAATTTGATTGTACATGGAAGACTTGTTGTAATTCACGAATTCAGTATATTAAAAGCAATGCCACCAAAGACATTCTAGAAAAATGGCCATTTTACAAACAACCAAGTGGTTATCGACTGGTATAAGTTTTATTTAACACTAAGGTGTTTTAATTTTATTAAATATATACTTTTTTAGATTGACATGGACTTTGAAGCATCATTTACTCCACATGATACACTTCTGGAAAAATGGGAAGCATGTTTTAATGACATCATATCTTTTTTAACTAAAGAAAATCATGTCACAGATAGAAGTGTGAAAAAAATCATTGAGACATTATCAACTGATATTGGCATATCAGAGAGTAAGCTAAAATAATCTTCTTGTTTTTTTAAATCTTTGCATGTAAAAGTATTATTATTTCTATTATTTTAGATGGACAACATGCCGCTCTAATATGGGCACTCCACGGTTACTTAGTACCAACAAATAAAATAGTCCAAATCGATCCCAATACGTCTAAGAAGGTAACTACAAAATTTACTATCAAGGATTCACAATAATCTGTTATTTTTGTTAGTGAAACGTTACAGAACATTGATGACTACATTGATCATGTCCGAAAAACAAAAACTTCTTTACAGCTTCAAGATATTTTCTCCATCACAGATATCTTTCTTTTCTTCGATGGAGTGTGTTACAATTTTAAAAGTGTCTTAAAAGCGTTGGATATTTGTTTTAAAACTATATATATTTTTGATTTACAATTCTCCGAGGAATCAAATATGTTCTACACATTTTTAGAATATTTTTTTTATAATTTTAAAAGCTCAAAGGATTACTCAAAAGTTCATATTCTTTTAGAATATTTACAAATTAATTCTCATTAGTTTTAATCATGCATATTCTTATCTTGAAGATAATACGTTCCTATTAAAGTTTAAATTTTATAAATATAAATTTGATTGAAATTTAAATACCTATTTTTATTCATTAAAATTATCCTGTACTACATGTATTATCTCTGTATTCTTAACTTGGTTTAGTTTGTCAACCTTTATTTATATAATTAAGAATAACAATATAATATGTAATAATTTTTTTTTAATTTTTTACTTTTAAGTGATTTATATATATAGTATTTATAATTCATATACTGTTTTATCATAATTATATTTTATTTTGCTTTAAGCTTTTAAAAAAGAATAATACCTATGTTTTTTTATGTTTTTGTTTTGGTATTACCAATTTGTATTATTATTATTATTATTATTAAAATTGTCTTGTATTAACTATGCTCTGTATTCTTAACTTGGTTTAGTTTGTCAACATTTATTTATGTAATTAAGAATAACAATATGTAATAACATTTTTTTAAATTATTTACTATTGAATGAATTAAAAATATTATATTATATATATTATTTATTATTTTAAATCATATATTGTTATATTATAATAATATTATAATATTTTGAATTTGTTAATGAAATAAAATATAATTTTGTACATTAACTTATCATTATCATTATTATTATTATTATTATTAGTTTTTAGTTGTTCAGTAACAGTTGTACGCACAGACACGATGCGGTCACATTGGTCCGCGTCGTTACTTTTTAATTGTTTCTTTTATATTATTAGTATTGATTTTAATTGTTTTCTTTCATATTATTAGTATTGATCTAAATTGTTTTATATAATTAGTTGTGAAGTATTGTGATTCTAAAGTTCTATATTATGTTGTTTACGTATCGGTCACAAATTAATAATTAATATATTTAATAACTAATTGTCAATTATTTTGTGTATTATTTTATTGTTTAACTCCTGACATTACATTTCATTATATTATATATATATATATGAGCCCCTACAATTGCATTCATTAATTCAACAGAACATATACATTGAGTCGATAACAACTATTTATTGATATAATTATCTGTATAACTGAATCAAGAATTCATACACATGAAATAAATAATAAGACTTCACCAATAAAACAAAATATATTGTTAACCTAACAATCTGCATGCATAATATTTAATACTCTAATTATTATATCAATAAATAGTATCACTGAATTACAAATTCAATCACATGAAATAAATAATAAGACTTCACCAATATAATAAAATATATTGTTAATCTAATAAACTTAATGCATGATATTAGTAATTTTGATTTTTATATAAATTAACAGAAATTATAAAAACAATAAACTATTATTTATTAATTAGACGTATACTCGTACATAAAATATGTTAATTATAAACAACAGTTTGTTGTATTAATAATCTTCTTCATCGGAGATATTTTAATGTTTTAATTTATTAAACCAACGTACTTTTTTTTTGATACTATGTACGTTTTTGGTTCAGTGTGGTGTACTATAATCTACTGATGCAACTTCGTCATAAAAAGGTACTAATTTTTCTTTCTCTTGTTTATTAATTATTGGTTCTAAAGTATTTTTGTATAGGTTGTTACTCGAGTTTAAAATAATATTATCGTATACTAACAAATTATCACTGTCCGAAATTTCTTTCGCTTTTATTCTATTCAATTGCTCCCCCGTGCTACTTGTTTTTGTAATGTCCCCCAAAGGTACGTACATGAAGTTAGCCCCCCTACTTTGTCCTACCGAATCCGGACCAGTGCCAATATTTAGCAACTTTTTAGCAACTTATTGCAACCGACATAAAAAAATTTGCAACCTATTGCGTCATAGCGAAAATAATTTTTTAGATTTGGGGGGGGGCTAACTTCACGTAGCCCCCCGATTTCATGATACAAACCTTATACTGGTGGTAAAAACTTCGTTCTAGGACTAACATTTAAAACTTATTTTAGATTTTTAGATATATTCAGATAAAACTTTTATAAAGTTTGAATACTTGTCAAGAATTAATGATAAGAAAAACATATTTAGGTATCTAAAGGTATCTTAGTTAAGCCAATACTTTTTTTCTTCATAGTATTTAATTAAATTCTAAAAACGTACTCTTGAAAAATAGTGCAAAATAATTAAGTCATATGCATATTTCAAATTTAAAACTTGGTTATTAGGTCTTTATTTTTATTTAATTTGTTTGATAAAATCACTGATATAATGTAGAATACATACTATATAAATTATATACTTTTGTAATAAATAGCCTTTTATTTTACAATATTAATTATATAATAAAAATAATGATCACTGATCAGTAATAATAACAACAAATAATAATACAATTTACATTCTTTGTAAAATAATTTAACTTTATGTTGAGCCTTATATTATTTTAATAAAATCACTGATGTAATGTAGAATACATACTTTATAAATTATATACTTTTGTAAAAAATAGCCTTTTATTTTACAATATTAATTATATAACAAATGATAATAAAATTCAGTAGTATATTGTAAAATAATCTAACTTTATACCTATTGTATAATTTTTATTTTTATTAATCTTAATTTACTTATATTATTCTGCAAGTTATTTAACCTTGGATGTAGACAAGAATATGAGGGTTTACTTTGTTTACCTTACTTTGAGTGTGAGTTTTTATCTTTTTTACTAAATCATTATGAGTTTCCCATTTATTTTCAGACCGTCTTAAATGAGCCACATAATGATTTGAATGGTATGCCACTATACCATAAAGTATATACCTGAAAATATAGTTTTTCAATGTTAGTTTTTTTTTCCTATTTTTCACTTTAATTTTTTCAATTAAAATAAAATGTACTTACTCTTGGTCAATTATTATGTTTAATTTTGCAGGAAAATCTTCTAAACCAAATAAATTATTACCAGCATATACATCAGTTTCTATGAATAAATGCTGCATTAATATTCTATTTGAATAAATATTACCAGTGCATTTATCACAGTTATATTTTCTAGTAGCTACATATTTTTCCAACTGCTCTTGAATGCTATTGAAACCATTACTTTTAAATCGCAAAATTATCGATGGACTTGAGATTTGTTTATCAGTACAGTTTATGTTTGAACAGCAAATGTTTTCTATTGCAGATGGGGCATTTTGTAATAACTTCGTAACAATAAATGATACATTGCATTCTGTATTGATAACTTTGATGTTTGTTAAGTTTTCCGTTTCCTGGAAACAAGGTTTTAGTATTTCTAAGCGATCTATATATTATATTTGTCGGTTAGGTCCATTTAAAGCCAATGATTTACAAAATAACAGCATTTTATTTTCATTTGAATCAACAAATATTTTGTATGAACGAATGTCTGTATAGGCCATTGCTATAATAACTGCTACAGAATCAAACGGGCATGTATTATAGATTAAGAATTTGTTTCTGTTAATTTGCAAAGGAGTACTCATATTTCCATTTAGAAGTAGTGAATTTAATTTTGATCTGGTATTTTTTTTTTCTACTAACCTATCTATTTCCGGAGTTGGGTCTATGTATGTTGTTAACCTTTTTTTTGGTACGTCTTTGTTTTTTATAATTAATTTAGGAACATCAGATTTACCTTGTCCTTTCCAATTTTCAAACGCATCAAGTGAGTCAATAGAAGAAGAACTACTTTGAATATCGTTATTAATATCATGTTCTAATTTATTTGAAAAATTCTTACTGCCATCTGGCGATTCAGATATATTTAATTCTTTTGAATTTTGTTCTGTACCGTGTGGACTGGCCGGACTACTTGCATTTTCACTATAATATTTATTATCATTTTTTTCTTCAACGATATTTGTTGTTGGTTCATTGGAATCAAGTGAAGCGAATACGGAATTTCCATTATATCTTAGTTGCTTGCTTCTAAATAATTTAGAACTTGAATCAAGTGCGTTCAAATGCGTGGCTATAAATCTATCTGCTGTCATAGGCTTAACTTCAAATCTTAGAATACGTTTTTTTAAATCACCAAAATCACTTTCGACGGATGCTGATGACGCAATAGGATGTGGTGACTGAAATATATTTGTCATTACACTACTCCATAATGGGAAATGTTTGCATAAACGTAATATAACTTTAGATAAACTAGGAATAAAATAAGCTGAAATTCGATCTCCTTTTACTTTTGATTGTTTTATTGCGAACTCTTCAATATCTTTCAAGTAATCTTCAATAGCATTCAAATACGGTCCATTTTCTTCTTCTTCGCTGTCTTCAAAAATAATATTAATATCGTCATTAATGATTCTATCTTCCTGGTTGAGAAAATCTGTATTAATACCTTTTATTTTTGATAATAATGATAAACGACTTAATTCTGATGGAGTTTTAACTGTGCTTTCAACCCACCCATCAGTTTCACTCATTACAACAGTTATAATTTCTTTCAGGGTGATTGTGAAGTCATCAAATGCAGTACATGTTAAGAGAATGCGTAGACAACGTACATAAAAATGTTTCAAATTTCTGTTTTGAACGCCTTTTAAGGAAGGTATTTGAGAAAATATTTTCATCATATGTGCAACGTCGATTCGAACGTAACAATTCGGTGGTATTCCACATTTTCCAACTAACAAATCAAAACATTGACTGACATAAGTACGCATATTTAGCTCACAAAAAGCTCTAATTATTGCTCCTAACAAAGCTGTCGAATAATCACATACGACTTCGTTAGGAACTTTAACTCCACACCGTAACCATTGTAATAACCATGTAGCTATTGTCAATGTATCTTGCTTTTCCGAAATCATTTGACAAACTGGTAGCTGGCCATATTCAGTACTCACCACGGCCTCATATAAAAATATGTGAGCTGAAAGTAAATTTATTAAGGTACGCTTGATTTTTTTAACAACACCTCCAGTAGCGTCTATTGAAAGTTTACTATATTTTTTGTTCATATCTTTGTATATAATTATCTGAAATTGACTCCAATAATGAACTAATAACGGATCAATCCCAATAAAATGTATTGAAGTAGCAAACTGTGAATGTTTTAATTCCACTAAAGAATAAATCGGACATTTTACAGTTATACCTAATGTTTTGTCTTTATGTTCCTGTTTCGCTTTACGTAAAACACCTTGATGATACAAGTTGGGAGAAGAAGTACGATCAAATTGAAATAAAGATGCTTGATTACGCCTCCAGTTACTCGCAATGTCTGTTACCATCTGTTTAGCAACAATTTTACGTTTTAATCCCTTAAGATGTCGCTTGGTATTGTGTTTTAATTCTTGCCCTCTAGTATCGCGTGTCAACATTTTTATTTCAAGTGAGCATCCTTTTTGTGGTTCTGTATCACTCCAACCTCGTAAGCTGTTATTGCAATCCTTACAAACAGCATCAAATATTAAGAAGTGTGAACTACGTGAACTATCAATATTTACTTTGCAATGTTTGTACACAAAATTACATGGTAATTTATATTTTTTTTAAAAATGATCATTTATGATATTTGACCATGCATTTTGTTTCAAAACGTTGTACGCTCTGACTCCATTTTTATTTTTATATAAAACCTTTTTTGGCTCCATTTTGCAATAACTTTTATAGAAAATTGTAAGTTTAAATTTTTTCTTCTTTATATCCTTAATACTGTAGTCATTTGAATATTTTTCAACTTCATAGTCACTATCGGTGCTCTGTGTTTCACTTTCGTGTTCAGGTTTATAACTTTTCTCATTTATTGGTAAATCAAGTAATTTTGTTTTATAACTATGACTGTCTTTTAAAATTGAGATGTACAATGTTTTCCTAGGTATTTTGTATTCAAGTTCTTTTGTTAAAGTGTCCCATATACTATCAGTCAAACCTTTTTGTACACCATTTTCAAAAATGCAATGTTTATACTTTTCGAGAACTTTAAATACATCATCAGGATTTACCAAAGCCTTCCTACCTCGTTTAACCTAAAAATGCAAAGCAATATGAAAATTACTGGTAACTGACTACTATATTACCTAACTGTTGTTATAACATGTACTTGTAAAATAATGATTATAACCATAATATTCATAGAAGTTATAAATAGACCTACAAATCACAGACTAAGTTTCATGGGAAAATGTCTATATTATATAATTATAATATATTTATTATAATTTTAAATTACCTATATATTTAGTATTATAATTCATTATAATCATTAATAATTGACGGGTTCTTTTCCAAAACAACCTGTTTAAATAAATATGATTTTTCAAAAAAACCAATTTCTTATTACAATATTATTGAAAATGTATTATTTAATTGAACTATGACTCTAAAAGTAGAATTAAAAAATTAAATTCATAAAAATCGAACATTTCAGTGGTCTGTATTACTCTATAAATAACTAAAAAAAAAATCAAAAATTTTTGAAAATTTCAAGTATTTACAGTAATTAGTTTCTGAATTACAACCATATAAAAAATCGATTTGGTCGAAAACTGGTTTTCCGTAAAATTTCCCATTTTTCCTTAATTTTTTTTTTTGGTTTTTCCCAATGCTTTTGAAAGCTATTGCTAATTTCAAAAAAATAAATCCCCAATGCACCAACTAGATTCACTTTTGAACCGGAAAAGTTACTGAAGTTGAAAATTGAAACATTATTTCGACACGTTCTCGTCTACACAGGCATAAAAAAAAAACATTGTAAAATCAATACATTCATCGCTCCGCTCAGAATCTAAATGCTTGTTTAAGTAGCTAAAATTTACTACAAAATTTTTCATAAGTTTGGTTAGTAATAACTCTAAAAGAACTTAAATTTTGGTGTATACAGGCCATTAAAACATAAACATTTTCCCCAACCACTGGAAATTATATCCTAGGCTGTAAAATCGTATCCATTCAGAATCGTTTTTCACGTAGGTACAATGATAACTATTATTGGATTCAAATTTACAACTCCTATAATATATAGGATAGGTAATAGTGATCCACACGGTACCCAATAACTAGTTATGAAAAAATGTACTTGTCTTGCACTCAATATTAGACCTACATTAATAGAAACTATTCATAAAAAAATTAAATGACATATTTTGAATTAGAACTGCTCTTCCACTCATCAATTTAATTATTTTTATGATATAAATCTATTTTATAATACATCGCTTAAAAAATAATATTATATTAAATAAATATACCATACATTAAATATTCTACTATTTTAGTTCTTTACAAATAAAAAAAAATTATTATTACCTCTAATAGTCTAAACAATAGTATTGACAAAATTGTATTTAATTTTGATATTGTACAAAAAATAACTTACCATATTACATGCCATTATAGTTTGACAACTACAAAAATAATAGTTGCACTAGTAAATCTAAAAGCAGCCGTCCGTCCAGCTAGACTGCAGACGATAAAGTAATAAACAGTAATTTATACCAATTGATTATTTAGTATTTCAATAAAATACGATTATAATAATACATTTTTATTTTAAAATGAATATAACATATTAATATACGCTAATCATTTAATCTATTTTAAAATATTTACAAGAGTGTACATTTACATTGAAATTAAAATACCCTCAAAACACAAAACTTTTATTAATAGAACTCGCATTATGATAAATTTAGTGTTTATATTCAGAGGACTTATCACACAAAACTCAAAACAGCGTTACGTATGTAACGGCCAAGAGAACGTAAAATGCATTTATAAATATGGAGTTTTAATATCGTAATAAGTAAAATGTAAAAACAAAATTTTTTTTTAAAACAATACTATGTACCTAGATACTATAAATTCTAGTAAATATTAGTAATCATTGATACTAGGAATATAATTATACTCGAAAATCGAAATAGCAATAATAATGTTCTAAAATCTTTATTTAGCATCCGTATTCTTTTATACAATATAAAGTTAAATTATTTTACAAAGAATGTAAATTGTATTATTCTTTGTTGTTATTATTACTGATCAGTGATCATTATTGTTATTATATAATTAATATTGTAAAATAAAAGGCTATTTTTTACAAAAGTATATAATTTATATAGTATGTATTCTACATTATATCAGTGATTTTATTAAACAAATTAAATAAAAATAAAGACCTAATAACCAAGTTTTAAATTTGAAATATGCATATGACTTAATTATTTTGCACTATTTTTCAAGAGTACGTTTTTAGAATTTAATTAAATACTATAAAGAAAAAAAGTATTGGCTTAACTAAGATACCTTTAGATACCTAAATATGTTTTCTTATCATTAATTCTTGACAAGTATTCAAACTTTATAAAGTTTTATCTGAATATATCTAAAAATCTAAAATAAGTTTTAAATGTTAGTCCTAGAACGAAGTTTTTACCACCAGTATAAGGTTTGTATCATGAAATCGGGGAGCTACGTGAAGTTAGCCCCCCCCCCAAATCTAAAAAATTATTTTCGCTATGACGCAATAGGTTGCAAATTTTTTTATGTCGGTTGCAATAAGTTGCTAAAAAGTTGCTAAATATTGGCACTGGTCCGGATTCGGTAGGACAAAGTAGGGGGGCTAACTTCATGTACGTCCCAAAGGTCCTGCCTCTAATTCCTGATTATTAAAGTTAATTATTTCGTATTCGTTTTCTTTATTTTGATAATAATTTTCACAACCACCAATAATTGTTTCAATTTTTGAGTGATATCCTGTGCTTTATTATTTAAATTATCATACACCTTCTTACTCTCTGCTATCTCATTACTTAATTCTAGATTATTTAAGGATGTCTCATTTAATTCTGCCTTTATATCAGTGTCCCTAATTTTATTGTTTATTGATGTATCTATAATACTCTGTTTTTCAATTCGTTTAATGTTTCCTCTAGGTCATTAAATGTTGACTTTCCCTTGTAAAAGTTTGATAATCTAGTTCTTTTTTCATATACTGTACCTACTAATTTTAATTTATTTAATATGCAAATTTTTATAAGTTCTGGTTTTTTCTTTAAGTAAATGTCTGTTAATTTCGATATAGCAAGTGCCCTATTATTATCTTTGTTCATATCCAATTAATAAATTGTTAAATAGTAACAATAATAAAACAATTTTATAGATAAATAACTATACTATAGTGCGTTTCACGAAATTAGAGACTCGATAGTGGCGCGACCAGTGACCAAAAATTTGAATTTCAGTGTTATCCAAACTTTCGACTTGCGCGGGAAATTTGAAATTATATGTACATTTTCATAATATGTACGTATGAATTTAACATTTTTATATGTGAGTGTATTTTTGAGTTTTCATTCATAATATTAATATCGTACCTCTTAATTATTCACAACCTTAATTAATAATACTAACTATAAATAATTAATACAAACAAGTATCCAATAACAATTAAATTGTATGCATTTTTATTAGGTTTCAAAAATATTTATAAAAAAAAGGTTATAACACATAAAAAAAAAATTATAAAATTAAAAGTCTTCGTCGTCATCTTCACTGTCACTAGTTTCGTCAGGATTTATAGTCATAATAATTGGTTCTAAAATCTCATCCCTTAACCCTTCTTTTATATAATCCGATTCTTGCAATTGTTCGCAGTGCTTGACACATCGCTTCCAATCATCGACCGTTACTGAGTCTATGACTTCGTTTACCAGTTTTTCGACATCGGCAATTTTAAAAGTGGTGTTCAATTCTGCCACTTGATTTTTAATTTGAGCCCATATACGCTTGATCGGATTATAATGACAGTGGTATGGTGGCAATCGTACAACTGTATGTCCCATTTCTAAAGCAATGCCATCAAGTTCGTACTCCTTTTCCCTAGGCGTTGCAGCTTTTACCCGTTCACGTAACTCACTCACAGTTTCAATCGACGAAAAATCTATACATTTTTCTGTTAACCATTGTTGAATATCAGATTTTTTGGCGTTTGACTTCGGGTAATTTATTGTTGTAGTGGAGTGGTATGACGCGTTGTCCATAACTATAATGGATGGTTCTTCCAAATGTTTCAACATTTGAATGAACCATTCTTTAAATATGGTCGAATTCATTTGGGTATGGTAGTCTACATTTGTGCCAGATTGACAACGGAACACTAATTTCGAACCTGCTACAAATCCAAACGAACTTGACCCGGCATGGCAGATAATCAAACGACTCCCTTTTCCAGTAGGCACCTTCAACCCTTCGGAGTTTTGTTCGTTCTGCCATATGTATCCACGAGTGTGGTTTTGATTTACCCAGGTCTCGTCCAAATAAACGACAGGGCGCGTATCATTATTGTGCCTTAAATTACACATTGTTCGTAAAAATTTTACTCGCATTGCCACTATATCGTTCCTCTCCATAAGAAATTTTCTACCATCGTTGCATTTCTTGTATTTGAAATGCAAGGACTTTAAAATTCGCCACATTGAAGTTTTGGATCCCTTATAATTAGTTTTTTCATGGTACTTACTCAGTAATTTAGTTGATGTCGGATATTCACGATTGTCGTAGAACTCATGAATAGTTCTCCGTACAATATCCGCATCAAAGTCGTCAATGTCCGTTGCATATTTAGCTCGCTTATATTGTTTTCGCGGAGAAGTAAATGATGGCTTTGAAGGGCCAGCTTCTGGTTCTGCACTCACCATTGATTTGAAACCTCCACTAGTAATTCTTTTTACTGTGCTAAGACTGACTCCACATGCATCCGCAGTAATTTGTTGAGGTTGGTGAAAATACTTGGCAATTTCGGTGTGCGTTTGGTCTTTTGACAATTTTTTAAAAAAATTGTAAACGTTAAAAATTTTTTCTTTTGTTTGCGAGTGAATATCAACACGTACCATTTTCAAAATAAAATTACACTGTGTATTTGAAATAACGCGGGCTAATGGCAATCAGTAAAACAAACGATAATGGCACAGCTGGTTAAGATGATTAATTGTGAATCACGATTACGTCGATATACAAAATAAACACGTGCGATGTGTTGTACGTGTCAACATTATTATCATTAATCTGGTATCATTATTTTGTTATCAAAATATCCAGTAGTTTATAAAACCGTATTTAAGCATACAATAGTAGTAATATTGAATCAAGATACTCCACAATGGTGTGTCGGTAGGTATGCAGCTACGGTCCGTACAGCTGTTCAATTTTCGCGCGCTATTTAGTCCATATGTTGAGTACCCTTATCGATATTTTACCACCGGTCGCGCCACTATCGAGTCTCTAATTTCGTGTAACGCACTATAATACTAAAATAATAAATAAATAAAACAAAATATATATATATAAATACTAACCTTGTTGCGCTGTCTGAAAACACACACTGTAGAATCTAGACGAAATCGCGTATGATTAACACACACACAAATGCTGGGTTGAAAAAATCCGCTTCGTGTATATCGCATACACACAACTGGAGAAATCCAAAAATAGAATTTGCGTGTACACACACACACACACACACACACAAAATAATAAAAGTCGTAGAGTAACGAGCCACGAGTTGGGCGCCACTTTGTCGTACACTCCAATTACTCGGACGTATACCAAAATGAAGTAAAACACAAAATAACGCAAAGTACTTTATTTGAACGCGACGTCCAGTGGTAATCGAGTCACACGATCACCACCAATGACCCCTTTTCTGCCTTAACCATATCTCTTATATACTAAATTTACAATTGAGTAATTATCGATTATTACATATTTTTCTTATTATACTAATTTACATTTCATACACCTTAACTTACGTAATTATTATTTTAACCCAATTAATTTTTTTTTTTTTTAATTTTTTATTTATACAATTTACAATCTGTTACATAAATGAACAATGAGTAAAAGTGATGAATGAAAAATGGCTTAAGTGAAACACAGATTAAAGAAACCCTTCAGTAAAGGCACTTTGACAGTTACTTATGTACATGAATATGGGTTTACAATAGTATTATGTTACAATTTATAGTTTTTTTTTTTTTTTTTTTATATTAGTAGGTCCCGACACCACCGCCTTTTTAATCTTTTTCTGGGGTTACCAGGTATATTTGCTGACGCAAGGCCTTTGATTAAGGGATTGGTGTGGTTTTGAACATTTAGATTGAATCGCCTATAAAAAGTTTTAGCTACGTCAAGGACGGGTGGGATGGCAAGGTCATTGTGTAAGGTCTGATTGGATACGTAAAAAGGTAATTTTGTAATAGCTTGAAGGATTTTTGATTGGAAGCGCTGTATCCGGTTTATGTTAGAGATTTTTGCGGAACCCCATAACTCTATTCCTTACGTCCACATTGGTTTTAGGTAAAGTTTGTAAATTAGTAGCTTGGTAGGTAAACACATATGGCCGGAAATTAAAAGAGAGCGGAGAAGACGGTAACGATTATTTAAGGATAGTAGTTTATCACGGAGATGAGGAGACCAGGTGAGATGTTGGTCAATAATAATGCCTAGGTAGCGAGTGCTCACTGTGATTGGCAAAGTATGTTCGTTGAGGGTAATAGGTGAGCATTTTCCCTTTCTTAGGGTGAAGGTACAGTGTGACAATTTTGATTCATTTATTTTTACTCCCCACTCCTTATACCATTTTTCAAGGAGTGAGAGATGTTCTTGGATGAGTGCCGAAGCAATAGTAAGATCATGGCTGGTAGCTATAAGTGCTTTGTCGTCAGCAAAGTCAGCTATGAGGCTCGTGGGTAGTGTGGGTTGGTCATATAGGAAAATATTAAATAGTAAGGGAGCAATGACTGCGCCTTGAGGTACTCCTGCTTGGATTGGTTTTGAAGAAGAGGTGGCTGAGCCATATCGTATCGAGAAAAAGCGATCTTCTAAGTAGGACTTAATTAAGAGGTAGTAATTAGATGGTAGGATGATTTTCAATTTGAATAGCAGACCTGCGTGCCAAACTCGGTCGAACGCTTGTGAAACATCTAAGAAGGCTCCAGTTCAATATTGTTTTTCTTCTAGAGAATAAGATATTTTATCAACTATTCGATGAATTTGATGGACTGTAGAGTGCTTGCTGCGGAAGCCAAATTGTGAGTCGGGTAGGATTTTTGTTTCATCGATAATATTTAGAATTCTTTTGATTAGAATTTTTTCAAATACTTTTGACAATATTGGTAGTAGACTAATAGGTCTATATGACGACGGAAGGTCAGGTGGTTTTTTTGGTTTGAGAATGAGTATGATAGAGGAATACCTCCATAGAATAGGAAAATAGGATAATCGGAGCATTGAGTTAAATATATAGGTTATTAGAACAATAACTTTTTGTGGAAGTTGCTTTAGTATTTCTGAAGTTATTAAATCGTAGCCAGGGGACTTTTTTCGTGGGAATTTGGCTATGGTGTACTGAACTTCAGCAGGAGAGGTATGTTTTGGCGGAAGAGACATTTGTAATGGTGAGTTGAGAAATTGTTCAACTATGTTAATTTTTTCCGGAAGGAGAATGCTATTATGAGGTTGAAAGGTTTCAGCGAGGTAGTTTGAAAATATGCTAGCTTTGTCCTCATCAGAGTGTACCCAATTGCCATTTGTGTTTCGCAGTATAGCTGGAGGATTACGTATACGAAGAAGGTTTTTGGTAGCCTTCCAGAGAGAACCGTCTTTTGTCGTGAGTGATTCTAAATGTTTTAAATAGGATTCATTTCTATAGTTAGCTATGGTCCGTTTTAGTTTTTGTGCAAGCGCATTGTATTGAGATTTGTCGGAGGGATAATTTGTTCGTTGCTATAAGCAGCGAGCATGACGTTTTAGTGATATGAGGTTCATAGGCGCAACTAAGGTCAATTTTTTGGAGGGGCTAGAATTGTATAAGTCACACTGACCCGCAGGGGCTTCACCCCCGCACCCTCAAAAGCTATTAAACCAGATGGCTACTGACAAATAAATAAATATATATATGATATGATAACTGTCAACTCATACTGTTAGCCGATAACTGATAAGTAACAACCATGGTTGTAGATATAGAACCGCGGTGACAACAAATATAACCAGTGTGACTGTAATGCGTTTAACTCGTGTACATTTTTTTTTATGAAATATGCAACTTGGATAATAACTGAAATAATAATAATTTAAGTTTTTTTTTAATTCAAAAAAAAAATTTTCCAATTTCTATGACGAATAAAAAATACTTAAGTCATAGCTTTATTTGGGGGGGGGCTAAAAAAATATTGGGGGGGGGGGGGGCTAAGCCCCCTTAGCCCCCACCTAATTGCGCCTATGATGAGGTTGCGAATATATAAAGGAAAAATTATATTGGATATGTGTGGTTGTGATGGTTTTGCTGATTCCCATGCTGAAGCTTGTATATTGGATGTGAGAAGATTCACAGCTTCATCAATATCGGTTTTTGTTTTTAGGCGGACTTTTAGACTGGTTTTTTGTAAAATTGATTTATGGAAATTATCCCAGTTGATGTTAGTATGTAACGGTGGCAGGTTATAATGATTAGGTAGGGGCTGACAGTCTATTGAGAGTAATACGGGGGAGTAGTCTGAGCATGAGGCATGTGTGTTTACAATTGAAGAGTAGAGTGTGTTGGGAATTTTTGTTACAAATATGTCTAGTATGTCTGGTCGTTTTCTAGGAGATGTTGGCCAGTATGTGGGGTTTGGAGGAGAGATGACTTTTAGGTGTTTGGTTGTTATACTATGCAAGAGTGAACTACCTCGAGGATTTGAGACCCGGCAACCCCATTGGATATGTTAAGCGTTTATGTCACCACCGACTATAAAGTTATGGCTAAGAGAATTAAAATAAAGATTAAATTGTTCGGAGGATATAATATTATGTTTGGGAGGACAGTAAATGGCTGCTATTGAAACAGGTATATTGTTGATTATTATGGATACTGCGCACGACTGTATATAGTCGATTTGGAATTTAGGGAGTAGATGCGATGTGAGTGAAGACCTAACATAGATAGCAGCGCCTGCGTGAGCAGTCTCGTCCGGATGGTTGGTATGAGGCAGACGAAAGCCTGGTATATTAAGCGAGTAGTTATTAGTGAAATGGAGCTCGGATATTAAAGCGATATCAATTATTTTTTCTTGGAGTGTAATGAGGAATTCATCTTTATGGTTTTTTAGTCCGTTCGCGTTCCATGAAAGGATCATGATAGAGTTTTGGGTGACTGAATTATTTGTTGTGTGTGTCATTTAAAAGTTTAGACATGAGTGCTGTGATGAGAGAGATAAGTGGGTTAATTAGACATTTTAATTCTTCTAAAAATTTTGATATATCATTATTATCAGGACTGGTTATAGGTCGGGTGTTGGAGGAGGGGGTTGGCAGTGGTGCGTTACCTGTATTTGCTGTTGCTTCTTCGTATGATTGGTTTGTTCGAGTACTTGGATTTTGCGTTGATGGTTGCGGATTTGGCTGGTAATTGGGTTTCGTCGTTTGGTTTATTGATTGCGGTTGATGATGTTGGTTGTTATGTCTTGAGTTGAATGGTAGGCGGCGACGTTGTTGCAGCTCCTTGTATATAGCACAGCCTTTGTAGTTTGCTGGATGTTCACCATCACAGAGAGCACATTTGGCCAGCAGGTCGGGTGATTTGATGCAAGTTGTGGTAGGATGGGTCCCACCGCATTTCACGCAGCGAGGAGAGTGTGAGCAATAGCTTTTTGTATGGCCGTAAGTTTGGCAGTTTTGACATTGAGGAATTTCACGGCGTTTATGAGGTTCCTCAACTTTGATTTTAGTATCAAGTAGGGACGTTATGTTAAATATTTCCTTACTAATAGATTCAGGAGTAAGGTCAACAAAGAATAAGGGCAGTGGTATTTTGGTTTTTTGATGTTTTATGTTTGTCACTTGCCTTACGTTAAATCCTATTTCTTTGAGTGCTGACGCTATTTCAGTAGGATCGGTTGTGTGGTGAATATTTTTTAACACTGCTCTGAATGATTTTTCCGATTGAAGCTGAAATGTATGGTATTCTGCTTCCTCGTCTTTTAAAAAGTGGATAAGCGTTCTATAGCTATCGGGTGTATTTGTTAGGATTTTTATATGCGTGGTGGTTGATTTGCAGATAAATACCAATTATTTCGGTAATTGCATTTCTGAGTTCAGCAAAGTTGATTGTTCCTTTTACGTATACAGGTGGTGGTAGGTCTACTTTTCTTGTTTGAGTAGTTACGTGTTCAGGTTTATTTTGATTATAAACATCATTATTGTCTGTAATATTGGGATCGTTAGAAGGTTCATCTACAGATAGTGCGGAGAACCGGTTTGGTGAGAAAAATAATTTTGTTTTTTTCCCCTGGCTGTTGTTTGGAGGAACAGGTGAATTAGGAAGACTACGTTTGGAAGACTTTTGTTGTTGCCATTCAGAGTTTGTTAATGTAGAATCATTATTAATTGTATGGGTATTTGATTGTTTTACTATCTTAATTGGCGGTATGGTTTTGGGTGGTTTATTTTTAGTTGGATTCTCGGACATGGCGCGATAGTCTAATCTGCAGTCCAAAGGTCACCGTGTTGACGGTGCCCGAGGATGACAGATAGTGATATTTGCGTATTTTTGATACTAATTAATTAATTAATTTAATTTTAATATCACTTAAGAGTTGAGATGTGGTTGCTGACACAAGTGACTTGCAAGAGGAAGTTTTAAGTTTGTTGTGTATATATATTTTTATGTAGAGTTGAAAACAAATTAGATTAAAATCCGTTAAGATTAACGAATATTGCATAACACAGCTCAGAGCAACGTATCGTACGTGCGTACTGCGTGGATGCCCGCGAGGAACTAACTCAATTAATAACTAATTTTATTTACATTTCTTACTACTATGTTTTGATTACTATGCTAACTAAAATATAAAAGTTTAACAACACTATATTTCATAATTGTTATCTTAACCTATTTAAATTCTATATTTATTATTGCTTGATTATTGAAATTCGTTAAATCCTAATACAACAATATGTAAAATATAAAAATACATAACTTGGTACACACTCTTTAAATGAATATTTTGATAGGTAATTCACTTGATAAAAATATAAAATACCTATTAAATTAGAATAATAGGGAATATGTAAATTGTTATTACAATACCTATATCATAGATCTATTTTAGTAATGGTTGTAATGTTGGTAGCGAATTATGATTTATGAATTATTTTTATTCAGTATTTTACATAAAGTAATAACAACCTTAATTATTAAAATTATATTATAATTTATAATATTTAAATGGCACTCAGGGTTAATTTCATTTTTCATGGACTGTAATTGAACTATAATATTAAATATTGTGAGGATGTGGAGTTTTTTACTACTTCACAAACACACTCAAGGTTCCACGTGGCATTGGAACCGTGACCTGCCAGCCGTACCACATGGTAAGTCGTGAGACTTACGTCGGCAGAACTGACAGGTTTTATACACCCAATGACAAAATGAATGTCAAAGATTTAGAATATAAAATAATATAGATTGCCCTGAATAATATAATAAACAATACATATATTTTACTGTAACACAACGTGAATAATAATTGGTTAAATAATAATTTGTGACAGATAATAATAATAATCGCACCATAATAATAAAAAGTCGTAGTAACTGTATAATAGTTTTTAACAATGATAATTTCGGCAATGGTTTAATATAATATAACAAACACATGGCTGGTATAGGTGTGGAAAAATAATATTATTGAGATCGGATTGAGGAAAAATATTATTATTATAATTTAATAGGTATTTTATATTTTTATCAAGTTAATTATCAAAATATTCTTTAAAGAGTGCGTACCAAGTTATGTATTTTTATAATTTACATATACATATTAAGTCTTAGAGACTTTGGCAGTTTTTTTTTTTTATTTCTATTATCTTTCTTTTTTTTCTTATTTTCTTATTATGAAAATCGCCTCACTCGCAGTGACGTTAAAATATAATAATTTAGGTATGGGTCTTTCGACCACATAAGTATAGTGCAACTCCGGCCATGTTCGCGTCAAAGCAAGACCTTCTCAGAATAGGCTATGCCGTCTAAGCATAATAGTAACAATATGGAGCGCAAATAATAATAGTTAAGTTTACGATAATAATAATCTTTTTTCTTTAATAATAACAACTTTAAAATATTCTACGTTGGCGAATATTGGGCAATGTTTTAAGAAGAAATGAAGGAGGTAGGGGGGAGGAGTAATACATTACATATCAGTTGTACACATGGTCGTCGCAAGTCAGCATGGAATAAGTCGTCGGCTTCGGCCCCTCGGGCCCATGGTGGCGTCCTAGCCTATCATTGCGGTTGGAATGCCGGGTTGAAGAATAATAATGGTCAATAATGGTCCTATGACGTTGGTAGGTGAAAATGCCAACGGAGTGGACAGTGCCGATCGATGAGAGTATTATCAGTCGTGTTCGATCTTCGGCGGTTACGAAAAGACAAGGAACCTTTTAAAACGCATCGGCCGACGGCTGGTGGTTGTTGGACGGCTTGCTGATCAGTGTGGGTGGAGGCGGGACTTTTGGTTCAATATTACAATAATTGGGTAACAGGTTGCACTGTCTCTGTTGCTGGCGTCGCGGCTGTCTCGACCGACAGTACCAGCTCGGTCACAGCGGTTGGTGTTAAGAACGAAGCCTCGCAGAGGGGGGAAGTGCGGTATACAGGTGACATAACATTGTAGTTTAGCGGTTTAGAGCGTGGTAAGCATAATATACATAATATAATAAATAAATAAGCAAAAAAATGCTATGACGTTACAATATATAATATACTTGCTTGGGAATTGGGCTCATGCTTTCATGGTTATTTTAATTTTAAAAATGAATACTGATTTAACAAATCTTTAAAATCACTAATGACTAATGTGCGATCACGATGAGCTAATTAATTGTTACATAATATTTAAGTATTTACTATTTAACGACGAATGACTTTTATAGGCTTTTATACAACCAGGGCACCGGCGCACCTCCGCACCGGGCATTAAACTAGTATAACGTCATAACCTCAAATAACGTCTTTAAAGCAGCGCTCAATTATAAAGTGGCAACATTCGGAAATGAATTTGCCTCACTAAGCGGAATGCTGAAAATGAATAAGTTGTCCGACCTTCTCTTCTAAGACCGTGGTATTAGTGCTTAGTTGAAATGATAAGAGAATATTTGTTTTTATCACGTGCTGTCCTGCAGTTTATTTTTGTTAAATTATTAAGTTCTTAATACAGAATTTACAATGTCAGAAAAGTGGAATGCAGAAACAACTATCAAATTTATTCAAGAGTTTAAGCAATATTAATGCCTCTAGAATCCTAAACATGTATCACACAAAAATAAACAAATGCGGGAAGCATGTTATCAAAAACTTGTGGACGAAATGGGTATACCAGGTTTTAAAGTAGCTGAAGTAGAATCTAAAACGCGAAATTTAAAATCTTCCTACTACCGAGAAAAGAAAAAAATAGATAAATCGAAAGCGTCTGGAAGCAGTACAGACAATGTTTATATGCCAAACATAAAATGGTTTTTTGAAATAAAAGCACTGTTAGAGGATGCTGATGAAAGAAGGAACACTTTTGACCAAGGCTTTGCACCCAAATGATTTATTCAGGTTGTGGTTTCAGGTTTTCTTAATTTTAAAGAATATGGGTTTTGTATAGCCAGTATATTTATTTGGGTTATAGGTTGTAACGTCACAGAATTTTAGGCCATTCCTTATCTCCATGCGTAACTATAAGTAACATCCTATAACGGTTTAACGTTCCCCCGCTCTCCTACCCAGTGTTCGGTTGTCGCTGTCGCTGGGGTTGAAAGAAACTATACGGTCTCTGAGCTTGAACTACTTGGCATACTTTTTGCCTGTCAAAAATTTAAAATATATAAGTAGTAGTAATTTGGGGCGTCTGGCTCCATTTTTCAGCGGTGACGAAAAAAGTTTGAGGGGGTATGGTCCCCTTGTAGTGTAAGAAATTCCCGCTTTAAAATGAAGCCAGACGCCCCATGGTTTTTCTGAAAAAACGTGGAGCGTCTGGCTCCATTTTACAGCGGGAATTTTTTACTAGGTAAGTAATTCTCACTTCCACGCGTTATTTGATTTGATTTCACATGCACTTCAATTGTTTTAATATAATCACTGTAGTATAAAACTATACATGCACAAGTGATATACTTAGTTTATAAATATGCGTTGAAACGATCATATCTGTGTAAATAACATCTGTGTTTCACGTTTATTTAAGTTATTACATTTATTTCTATTCGTGATTAATTTAAAACATTTAGTTTGTTACTAACGGTTGAACAATTAAATCGTGTTATATTTTTTTTTATTATTTCTCTGGTAAATTAGCTTATTGATTTGTTTTTTTAAAGTATTTATCTTGAGCTTTATTGAAACCATGAATTAACAGAAATTTTCCAACGATTTTCCATCTTTAGTTTATTTAGTACAAAATAATTCATATTCAGTACATTCAGATTATACCACATTTTTGTCAAGATTAAAAACATATAACTCATATCCATCTACTTCATGTCAAAATAAATATTCGTTATCTGAATCTGGTTTAAAATATACCGGTGTAGGTGATATAGTTGAATGTTTTTTCTGTGGACTTGTCTTACAAAAATGGTCAAATGATGATATACCATGGGTCGAACAAGCAAAATGGAATCCTAAATGTATATTTGTACTACTACGTAAAGAAAATGAATTTATAGAAAATGTAAAAAATGAATATGGAAAAGCTAGTCATGTTTGTGATTGTAAGTCTAAATCAAATGATATTACTTGTTAGTTTACTTTTGTAGGGGCTCATATAAACAATTTAAATAAACAATCACTTGAACAATTACAATTTTATTATAGAACAATATAATAGAGCGGCGGACACAATGTTGTCACGTCGCGTCTATTCGTACAACTGAACTGATACAAAAAGTAATAATAATAATAATCATAATAATCATAATAGTAATAATAATAGTTATTACTACAGCTCGGCCATACCTGGCATAAAGTGGACCCCACTAATAATCAATAGAATATATATAATAATTAAAAAAAATTAAAAAAAACAACTTATAACATTAAATTATAGTGTGGTAAATTATACATAAAATAGAAAACAAAGCAAAAAAAAAATTATAATAATCAGTACAAAATATATTATTTGATATTATTGAGATACAATATGTAAATATTTCTTATATTTTTAAAAAAAAATAAGTGTATAAAAATGAGAGAAAGAAAAGAAAAAAAATAATAATAATTTTTTTTTTAATTAGTATTATCATCATAATTAATAACATTATTTCTAATCCAAGGTTTAATATAATATTTACTTTCGAAGACAGAATTAAATGGTAACTGGGTGACCTGAAAACCTTGAATGTCTTTTACTACATATCTATAATTTGGCAAGACTTTTTTAACTTCATAGGGACCCTTAAATTTAGGTATATGTTTTTTATTAGTACCTGGTGTTGTGTCAATATTCTTAACCATAACATAATCTCCTTCACTATACTTCTTTGCAACACAACGTTTATTGTCTACATACATTTTATTTGTTATTTGAGCATCTCTATTATTATCATGTGCAGTTTGTCTTATTACATCAAAGTTTCTATCACTACCTTCCTCTATAACATTCTCAGTTTCCAATACTTTGCGCAGATAATCATTAGTTTCTCCATGCTGATTAATTCCAAATAATAATGTGCTTGGTGTGTTCTTAATTGACCTGTTATATGTGTTATTTATTGCAAATATTTTTGCACTTGTTGTAAAGATTCATTCCATAAATTATTTTTCATAATAGTGATAGTAATAGTTAATTTAAAAAAAAAAACGACGCACCGAAATTTCCAGCGCCGATATATCTTCGCGCCGAAACAGCCGTGCCGAAACTGCCGTGCCGAAATGTCCGATTCCCAATTTAAATTGTTTAGGACATTTTATTTTTTAATTTTGTGCCAAGTATATAATTATAATATACAGTGACTAAAAATAAATAATCAGAGTTTATTTAAATTTATTTATTTACAATACTTCATATTTTACATTGTACATTTAACTATGATACAACTCGAATACTAACAATTTATTGAATATATTTTAATACATATAATACATTAAAGGTAAAAAGTAAATACTTAAAAAGCCACTTATTATATATGTTTATACTAATTTATTACATTAAATTTGTTATTTTTTACAGATTCAAAATATTTAATCAATTTAAGGGTTGAAAGTATATGAATCTTTCAATGGCCTTCATTGGGTTTAACAGTGCAAACATTTTTATTAGTTGATATCGTTGATGTACTGTGAACTATGAATCTTATAAACAATTTGTCATTACTCAATTTGCTGTGTGGTACAAAATTCTTACACAATTCTGTATCTATTGAACTTAGAATTTAAGAAATGTATTAATTCATTGTTATTTTTATAAAATATAAAAAAAAAATCCTTTATTTAATGGTTTAATTTGAATTATTAATATTGTAAATAGTCCATAGTAATCTGGTCAAATTTATTTGGAATACCTCTGTACTAAAGTCTACCAGTTGAGAAACTAATAACAATTTGTATTATAGTACACTGAGTATAACATCAGCTGAGCTTGGTTACACTATAATATGCATATTTGATGATAAAATTCAGCCATTAGTAATATCTAAACAATAAACAAAATACATAATTATAAGTAAATATTAAGTAATTTAATGTGATAGGTACTTATTAAACTTACATAATGAAATCTTTAAGAAATGGCTCGTCTTGATGTTAATATGTAATTGTTACACAAGGAATCAACACGACGTAGAATCATATTAATTTAAAACGATTACAATTAATACATGGTTAATTCATAATAGAAATAAAATTTTAAAAACCGTAATCAACCAACAACGTCAACATACGGAATGTAAACAAAACATAAAATATCAGTTATAGATAAAGTTTATTATCTATATCAGCAGCTTCAGCTGTGCAAGGTTTATGGGTTATAATCTATAAACCTTGGCTGTGTACAATGTTATATGTGATTATATGGTATATCAGGTATATCTATGATAATATTAGGTATTATGAATTATCATAGATATTATCTATGTGAATTATGATAACTACCTACATGCAATGTTTTTGGAAAAGTTGATTAACCATGCCAAATGCAAATGCGATTGAAAAATAAAATCTTTGTTTCAAAATAAAATACATATATGGCAATATTTAAATATAATATATTCTAGACTGACAAATCATCTCCGTTCAGAATCGTTTTTCGTATACAATGATACCTATCATTGCATTCAAATTTAACCTACCCTAGTCCGAGGTCCACCCCACCCCCTAATGTACAGCACAGCGGTACCCACTTGCCGACTTTTTTAGTAACAAATCTCTAGTTTTTATATATGAATAATTATTCAATCTTATTCTTCCATCAGGTGATATTATTAAAGGTCGACCTCGTAGACGAATAATTTCAGATTTTACGTGAGTCTGTGATATAGCTGCAGAAATGAGTATTAAATCTGTACGTTGATAGTTGCTGAATTCAAAATCAATTATAATTATTTTATTTTTGTTTTTTGCCTATAATTAAACAACATCAATTAATAGTATCATAGTGACATAGTATTATTTTTATCAATGTTA
This sequence comes from Aphis gossypii, assembly GCF_020184175.1. Classification (NCBI taxonomy): domain Eukaryota; kingdom Metazoa; phylum Arthropoda; class Insecta; order Hemiptera; family Aphididae; genus Aphis; species Aphis gossypii. Next base: position 102,926 of record NW_026083091.1, read on the forward strand.
CTAAAATATATTTTAATAAAAATAAAATACTGATTTCATATTTTTTTATTTTATATAAAATTTAGATTATTGAATGTACTTTATATTTTATTAATTTATTTTTTTTATTTTTGCGTAATATGAATTTATTTGATATTAAATATTTCATTATTCATCTGATTTTTATTTCACTAAAATTTTGTAAAATATTAAAATATATTTTTTTATAATCAATAATATAAATATTTTATAGACACATAACTTATTATTTTTTAAAAAATATATAAAAAAATAAAAACAATCATATCTTTTATATTTATTCACTAAGACTAGCAGATTCACCAGCAGCTTAATTAATCTATAATAATATAAACAATATTCAAATAAAATAATAATTTTCAACTTTGATTTTATATCATATATTTTTTAATCTGATCGTGTTTTACAACTTTTATTATATATATTAAATATTGAATTTGAATTCAACCAATTTTATTTTTTCATATTTTATTCATTTTATTTATATTTTCATATTATACGTATGTGTTAATTTATATTTTAAATATTTCATTATTCATCTGATTTTTTATTTCACTGAAATTTTGTAAATTATTAAAACATATTTATTTATAATTAATTATATTTGTATTTTATCTTAAGGACTTATTGTTTTGCTGTATAGTTTGATGAATACCTCGGTCCACGTTGTTGCTTTGAATAAGTAGGTTGTAGTTTATCAATTAAAAATGAATTAAGAACTAAACTATTTCTTCAAATTAATATTGTATTTAATTTAGATTAATTATTAATAAAACTTAACTAATATCAAAAACCTCGCTTGATGATAGTGTTGTAATAGTCAGCGACTTACACAAGTACTGAAAGACTGAGGATAATAGACTATAACCTACTCAAGAGCACTTTGTAAATGTCTATAAGTCTAAAAACATTGAATGATTATGAACCAGATTTATAGTCTGATCCAGTGGTGTGATATGTGATCACGCCATATTTCACTTTGATCACAGATATTTTTTATAGATTAGGTAAAAATATGATCACACCATATGATACCACAACCTTACAAATCTGTATATAAGTGATCAGTAGACATTGATAATAGTTAGTGTTAAATCTCAACATTGTCTAAAAATTTTATGTTTCGTCGTTTCATACCGTAATATATCCGTTTGATACAAGTCGATAACAAACCAAGTAACACAATTTGATCAGGTAAATGTTTTTTAAACAATCTGTTATATTAAAAATTAAACTTATACTGATTATCATTTTTATTTAAGGTATATTTAAAAATATATATAATAATATGTCGTACTATACTAATTATGTATCTGCAGGCGAAAGCTCTTCAAATGATGATGTAAGTACCTATACCTATTTGTTTATGTATGTGTGTGTATGATATTAATATATTATTATTAAATAATAGAATGAAAGTAGTATGCTATCAACACTATCATCTTCTTTAAAACCGGTAAAAATGCAGAATAAAAAAAGAAAAAATGATACTGAACCAAAAGTTAAAATGTCTAAGGCTGGAAAGGTAATAATTTGTATTGTATAATGTATTATTTTTTTAAATAATACACACACACCCGCGCGGAGCGTATTATATGGGATCCATAAAAAAAAGGCTACGTTATTAGATCCGACCTTAAACATTATATATTAATTGGACTAAATACGAAAATTTT